>NW_010368050.1:160562-187286 GCF_000414095.1 Morus notabilis | reverse complement strand
TCGTGGGACGATACTCTTATTCACTATTATATTACTTGATTGTGATAGCGTATAATTAGAATTTCTTTACTTAACAGATTTTATCAGACACTCATATTGCGTCTTGTCGCAATCCTGCATAATCACATTATGTAAAATACACTTACTCGATATCTCTCTATACCAACGATGCAAATAAGCTCGTTCCATTCTTAACGAGAATGACATGTATTAATAATATTTTAATTAAAAATTCTAAACTTTAATTAAATTTATTACTGACTTATCTCGATTATTATCCTTAAATATTATCCTCTAATATATAACCCTTATATACTATATTTAAGGTCACATAATAATCGCGAAATTTTTAATTATATTCGTAAAGTATATAACAATACATGTACATAAATAATAACGTTTATATATTATTAAATAAATAATAAAATTTAAAATTGCATCTCATGTTTTAAGAATACCATTTCCAACAAGAGAAGACTAGTAGATCCCAACTATGTTGACACCCACAAGCAATCTTATCTTTTACCAAATTCCTAATTCAATATTATTAATGGGCAAAGAAAATACAAAGAGTTAAAGAAAAGGGAAGAACAACAAAGTAGCAACAAGGAAAATTCTAAATAAAAGCATCTATAAAAGTAACTGGTAGACAGTCTCGGAGGATTAAGCCCAACTTGTACCCTTGAAAACAATCTACAAATATGCCTCGTTAAAAACACTCAAGTCAAAACCCAGTGCAAAATACTAGAAGGGAAAAGGAGTACATATTTACCATAGGGTCGGCTATGTACAAAATCTGTAACAAGAAAACCCTATTGAGTCCTTAACAATGGCTGACAAACAAAAGTTTGGTTGCATTAAACCACCATTCTTGATCGTCCAAATGAGCAGCATGTGAGGCCAATATATATCCGCAACATGATTTCCTTCTATGAATGTGATAATTAACAGCTCAAACTAATAAAATCCCAACCATATCTTTCAGTGATCTCAGTAGCACGAATGACACCCATCAACTCAGCTTCATATGCATGAAGAATACCAAAAAGGCTTTGCTAAACAACCTCTGCAAAACCCCTACAGGTTCTAGAAATGCCTCCATATCCGGCCAAGCAAGGAGAACCATTAGACGTAATGAGATATAAGTGATCTGGCGATTATTTGTAATAAAAGCATGTATATAGGATGGTATCCACGGAGAACTGGTTTACAACAATTTATATGTAATCACGGGATGGAGATAGAACAATGCCGTCTAAAGTGATGTTTTCTCTCTTCAAGAAATGGGAATACCAATGAGCAGAAAGCTTACGTCGTCTTTTCAATTCCGGATCATCAAAATTTATGTAGTAGAAGCCGAAGCGGGCTTCATAGCCGTCAAACAACTCAAAAGAATCCATAAAGGACCATGCGAAATACCCTTTCAAGTTTGATCCGTTCCTACGTTTTGAGAATGGAAGCCAAACACAAGGAAAAAAACAAACATTAACTTATAAAGCTTAAAAGAAACATGCATTATACATACGTGTATTCATATAATAACAATGAACGAGTATAGATGAACACAAGTATTAACTGTACAAGTCTACAACTGTTTTAATTTTCATGAGATGAATTTCAAACTAATGAGAAAAGCAAGATGTCAATTCTATTTTGAGCTGTTCTAGTTACCTAACCGAGAAAACTGAGGACAAATTTTTTAATTTTTTAATGGAGCTAATAACATGCTCATTGCATGATAAATAAAAATTCAAAGAAACAATCATATTAGATATCGCACCTCCTTAAAACGTTTCAAAAGTTTGAACATTTCGCACCTCCTTTTGTAAACTTTCAAGTAATATTATGACGGGCACAAGACTATCTCCGCAAATTTCAAAGTCTATCTAACACAGTAGAATGAAAAGTATTCTAAAATAAGGCTAAACTTGAATATTAATAACGTTCCAGCTCCGTTTGATTCGCAGGTTTCATCTTTTGGGATAAAACCTTTAGGTTTGCACCTACATGTGAGGTTTCTGTGGTTCGAACTGGTATTTAGTAGTGTGGGGTCTAAACATGGAATAAAATTCGAACCAGTGTTTGATTACATTGTTAGAACTATTGGGTTTTAAAAATTGTGAGTGAAAAATGAGTTTAATGAACAGTATTTTAGATTAGAACTGAAAGAACTTTGGGGTGGTGGGGAGGTAAGTTTTGTTCAACCTTTAATTTGAGGTTGAATTGAACCCAAAACCCAGATCCAAATTCAAACCCTAATGCAACCAAACAAGGGTTTGGATTGATTTTTGGGTTCAAACCCATCACAACCCTCCAACCAAAAACGCTAGAAAAAAAATCCACTGAATTAATTAGCCTGATTTATAGGCTGATAAATCCTACACTATTTACCAGTCCTAATTCAAATAAAACTATAAGCATCTTAATACCAAATAATAAATATTAAAGAATGCCAATCAAATTTCAAATTTCAAAGACTAATTGGCTAAAAAAAAAAAAAAAAAATTAAGCACCGATATATGCATGAAGTATTCAATTCTCGGCTAGTTACTACTCCTGTTATATGGCAGTGTAGAGCTAAAACACATACCTTATATTATCAATGACACACCTAATATATGCCTGCAAGTATTCAATCCTCGGCCAGTCTTCTAATGTTGAATTACGCTGAGTTCTTTGACCTGTTGAACACATTGCAACAATTAGAACATATTGCAACAATTAGAACATAGAACCTGTTAGTTTACCAATTCATCCCAAAACCTTAAGCTATTAGGAGGTGGGCCAATAATAATTTTATATTTTAACACTCTCCCTCACGTGTGGGCAGGACAATGGGTAATCGTGTGGGTAAATTAATTAGAAAGCCCAACACGTGAATATTTAAGCTCAAGATATATTAAAGACCCAACACATAATGACAATTTAAGTGGGGATAAATAGTGCAATTACGGGGGCTTGAACTCAGGACCTCCCTCTCTGATACCATGTTAGTTTATCAATCCATCCCAAAAACTTAAACTATTAAGATGTGAGCCAACAATAGTTTTACATTTTAACATAACCCTTAACATGCTTCAGAACTATCCAACGAAGACAACTACAGTTGGCTCCAAACTCCAAAGGGCCATAAATTATTTGGAGACAATTTGATCACATGGTGAAGGTAGTATAAATGGTTATTTATCTTTTTACACGTTACATTTTAGGTTTCTTTAAAAAATACACCCGTAGTTTTTAATTCTTGTAAATGTTCCTTTCCACAGTCATGAATCGATTTTGACCTTTGAAATCACTAAATTAACCATAGTGTTGGTCATTTTTTTTATTTTTTATTTATATTATTATTATTATTATTTGATAAAAAGTGGTAGTGATCTAATAGTACACGATTTGTGCACCAAAAACAAAGAAAAAAACACAAAGGGTAACTACTAGTAAGATTAGTTTAGGAATTTCAAATGACAAAACAGAATGTCAGGATTAGATTTTCCTACTAAATATAATAAGATATACATTTGAAGTAATCCAAAACCAAGGGTATATTTTTATAAAATTCGGTATACATATTATGTTACACAACCACCATAAATTAATGATCTTCGATTAACTGATTTTAAATAACCGTTATCTATATTCTAACTTTGGAACTAACGGACTATTATACAAGGAACCACACAATTTGAGATCAATTTCTAAATAGCTTGGAAATCAATAGTGAAAATCTTGATTCACCATCTATAATGTTTCATAAAATTTCTACTTCTTGTGGTGTTCACGTTCATCCGACGATCTTTTCACAAAATAATCTGGAAATAATGTCATAATGACAGAGAACAAGAGAGAATACCATTTTCATGGATATAAATAAGAGGATTGTTATAATGTTGCTTTATATACTCCAGAACTCCAGTCAGGCCCCAAGGTGCAATTGGATACTGCATCAAACTAGAGAATTAACAACACACTAAAAGAATTTCGATCCATATACCAGTGGAAAAATTTATGTTCGATCTTTTACCTCAGATCTTGACGTGAAATTTAGTACATCTGCCAGAAAAAAAAAAATATATATATATATATATATAATCCAATTAGTCAATTCAATTGAAAACCCTGTTGAAATTAAATTCTAGTTGATTCTCAACTGACTGATCCACTAAGATAGAGAGTATTGATTGACCAAAATCCTAAGGGCAACTATTGGATGCAATTGAAGCTGTTAAGAAGTGCAAGCTAACTTCCTAATTTCCATCCAAAAATTCCTCCAATATTTTCTTTCCTTCCACTTTTTATTCATACCAAACACACTGTTAAGAAGTGCAACTAGTTTACTGTTAAATGTTAAATAATATCTGTTGCTGATCATTTTTTTTTTTTTTAGTTATTTTATTCTTCTGATAAGAACAAAGAACGTTATTGAATATCAGAGGAAGTATATAGAGGACATCTCGTAAATCAAATACTAAACAAACAAGTATAGAAACTAACATTAGAATCCAAAAATATGGATCTAAAATTTCTCAGTCCTCCAAACAAATCAGAAAAGGAAAAGTTAGAGAAGTCCTAGTTTGGAAAATTGATAAAATGCCATCCAATGTTCAATTTTTTCCCAAGCATCCTCGATACTCCAATTCTTAAAAGTTTTTTTTATCCCTCTCAATCCATAAGAAACCGTCAACGACTGCAAACACTCCTTTCGGGATCCTAAAGATTTACAAAGAGTAGATCAACGAAGTTGAGACTACCGATTTAAAAATGGATCTCTTTACCATGAACCAGTAGAACCCCTGAACTTTCCCCTTGGTCTACTATGGATTATCACTGAAAGGAAACATAACGCAAACAGCCCCTAAATCCACCTCCTCCATCCAACTCCACAACCTTTTTCTCCAAGATGAAATCTAAGGTTGCATTTGGTATGAGAGTTCAAACCAGGGTGGTTTTGATTTTAGATTCAGAATCATGATTCATGGTTTAAACTTAGAATCCAAACCCTGGTTCTGAAACCGGAATCAGAACCAGGGGTTTAAACCATCTAAAACTAGGGGCGGAGGTGGTTTTATTTTTTTGGGTGGTTCTGGTTTAAAACATCACATCAAGGTTTGAACCTTGAACTTTCCCCTTGGTCTACTATGGATTATCACTGGAAAAAAAAAAAAAAAAAAACATAAAGCAAACAGCCCCTAAATCCACCTCCTCCATCCAACTGCACAACCTTTTTCACCAAGATGAAATCTGAAAGATCCCATTCAACGTGAACAAAGCCTTCTCAAGATCTATTTTAAGAACCATGCCAACCTTACGTCCTACTTTATAATCTTCTACTACCTCAATAGCCAAAACTCATGAAAAGAAAAACACTAACGTTTTTGAAAGATTTTTTGTGATCGAGGTTTCTTTCTACAGTAATGCCATGTTGTTCAAGTCATAAATCTTAATTTGTTTGACTTTTGATGCAAGTAGAGCTGTTCAAGTGAGGAAAGCATACAATGTAGTTGTATTCCCATGTCTGCAATAACATCCCCTTTTTCCAACTGAAGTGTGTTGGATATGTTGTCTACAAATTATTAATAGTAGTAGTTGTTGTTGTTGTTGTTGTTGTTTATTATTATTATGGGGTATTAGAATTCCACATTGGTTGAAAATATTTGCATGATCCACTTAATAAGGTGAGGACAATCCTCCTCTAGAAAACTGGTTTTGTTAGATTGAGTTAGGCTCAATAGCCTTTAATTTTTGTAAAATGGGGTGAGGGAATTATAACTTATGTAAAGAAACAAATGTCTGAAAGATATTTTGTGATGAAGCCTCGAGGTTTTTCTATTCTCTTTTTTTTTTTTTTTAAGGTAATTTTTTTCCTACAGTTATGTCATGCTGTTTAAGTTACAAATCTATATCGTTTTGACTTTTGACACGTAAAGCTGTTCAAGTGAAAGCGGCATACTTTCTAGTTGTATTCCCATGTCTGCAGCAACATCTCTCTCTTCCAACTGAAGGACGTTGGGGATCTTAGTGACGTTCATTTCAAAGTAATAATTCAGTCCAAGAAAGTCAAATGAACTCCTAATGCTTTCGGACTCTTGGACAGTGAAGGCCGGAAGCCTTGAGCCTGCATTCTTCTTCATTAAAACCGGGTAATCACCGAATACCAAGGGATTCAAAAACCTATAACAGCAAAGTAAATTCAGTAAGTACTCAAAGGCAACACAAACTGACAATCTCTTTTTTCCCACCACCGGAGGAAAAGAGAGGATTGTATTAATTCCAAGTTTGAAATAGCCTTTTGGACAAGTAGACAAAAACCACTGCAGCAGAAATTTTTTCTTAAAATAAAGGGCCTCAAAGGGTGTATTGTTTAGCTTACCAACCGATAAACAAGACATTTGCTCTTTCAGTAGCAATTTCATCATCACTGCTGTCCGTTAGAGGCACAAACGAAAAGGACAGGAGATTCAATCCTATAAATCCACGTTGCTTGTCCTGCATTTAACAAATATTTTTCTCAAGGGATCAACATATATGATATATGTTTTTCCTTCGTTGTAAATTTCTAATTTCTCACAATCAGATCAAACATCATACTTAATGAAAATTGAGCAAGTAAGCCTAAGAATTTCTTCTCAACATTTGAGGATCGAGCAGGGAGTTACTTTGCACACCTATGGTTGGCATAATGGCTAAGGATATATTAATCAAACTATTTCCATGATCTAAAAATCCTTAAAAATGACCTTGTAGTTTTTCTCATATAATCTATAAACTGATGCGTGTGCCAACAACATAATATGAGCTGCAATGTATGGCTCAGTTGTGGAGTTGCCTTTGGAGCAGTCACCAAATGGATGCGAACATCGTTGAGGTGGTACCTGTCCCGAGCCATAACCACCCATTGCAAAT
Organism: Morus notabilis; assembly: GCF_000414095.1. Taxonomy (NCBI): domain Eukaryota; kingdom Viridiplantae; phylum Streptophyta; class Magnoliopsida; order Rosales; family Moraceae; genus Morus; species Morus notabilis. The sequence goes on along the minus strand of NW_010368050.1, from coordinate 180,386 downwards.
ACATTGGCCTCATTTATTGTAGTCCAATGTTTTACTCTATCACCAAACTCTCTAAAGCACACATCTGCATATTTCATGAAGTCTTTTCTGCATCCACAAAAAAAAAAAAAAATCAATCAATAAATGGCCCTTTTGGTTCATTGGTTGAACAGAAATTTAAATTTTGTGACAGAAAACATTGTAACAAAAAAGTTTAAACAGTAATTCGAACCTATGAAACAAATAAAGGCATGTAAATCGCCCAGTTTTTACTAGCGGCATGAAATTTACCAGCAAGATTTATAGAAACATACACAATCTTTCGACTAACCCATCCTCCATATTGATCTTCAAGTACTTGTGGGAGGTCAAAATGGTGTAATGTAACATGTGGTTGGATTCCTGGTTGATGAGGAACAAGCAAGCCTTAGCATTATGTTTCCTTTTAAAAAGGGGGAAACAGATAAAAAGAAACTCATATCATGTGTTGGTAATGACCATGGCTGACTAATTCATTAATAAAGTTGTTGTAATATTGCAAGCCCTTTGGATTTATAGGTCCTCTTCCATCTGGAAAACATAGAATGATCAGTGTGTTAGAAGGTGAAACAGGAATCGACTCGGTTTTTCGCTTTCTGAATAAAAGTATTAGTTTGTGCAATCATACTTGGGATAAGTCTTGACCATGATATAGAGAATCTGTATGCATCTAAACCTGTCTCGACCATGAGTTGGATGTCTTCCTACAAGTGAGTTTCTATGAACTCTTAGTCATGCATTGACCACAATTTTACTAAAAACGCGAAATATATTTCAAACCAAATCAGTCTAGATTTTAATCAGGCTATCCAAGTCACAGTACTAACAAAAAATATAAATAAATTAACCTTAATCTGTAACTTTGGAACGAAAAAGAATGATAATAGAGATGATAATAACAATTATAACGCTTAAAAACGAGTCAAGCATTTTGCAGAAGCAAACCTTGTATCTGTGATATCCATCACATGCTATGTCTGCACTGGGTTTAATGTACCCTGGAAATTTCAGAGAAATCTGCAGTGACTTGATATTGCCAAAACGTAGTAGAGAGATATACCTTTTTTTATGGCTTATTTTATAGACAATTTTAAACTTCCACTACAATTAATTTTTTTGGGGAAATTTTGCCAACTTCCATTGTATTTTTGGTATAATGTCATAAAATATACTAATTCGTACATTTTTTTTTTTACATGTAACTAAGAAAAGAGAGTCAAAAACAACTTTTTTGTAGTGCATTTACAACAAAAATATGTCCCATTAACTACCTCCCTTTTTTGAAAAAGAGTTCAAAGGAACTCGTATTAATAATCCAAAGAAGTGTACCCACAGATTTTCTCTAGTACAATAACATCCCTGCTTAATTTGAATTTTAAGGAATAAAGAGCATTTAAAGAGAAACACAAACCTTAGGGAAAAAATAAAAACAAATTGACTACTTACAATCCATTCAAAAAGAAAGAAACAGAGGACCAAAAAGAAAGAAACAGAGGACGAAAAAAATACTGACAATCAACGGCTTAGCGCTTGCAATTGTTCCTATAGGATTCACCATTTCTTAGGCTAATGGTGACCCTCATATCTAGGAACATCAATCAGAGACATACAATTTAAGTTCTTTTGTTCAAAAAACTCAAAGAAAGACACTCGAGTTCTAATTTTATTCAAGTTCATGTTCTTTTAAGTTTCAACTTTATTTAACTTTACTCAACTTTACACAAGTTACAACTTCAACACAAGTTATAGCTCAAATTTAACTCAAAAACTACACTCAAGTTACACTCTAAAAGAACAACAATTTAATTTTGGGATGTGTAAAAATCACTGTTTTTTTAGTTATTTTTTAGCAAAACGGTCAAAGTTCCGTAAAATTAGGGAAATGGCTGTTTATCACTGATAAACCATGGTAAATCAATTACACACGCACTTATCACTGATTGATTTGGTGTTGTGTAACTAATTTACTTAGTGGTTTATTAATGATTGGCCAATATCTATTAGTGATAAACCAATTTCAGTCATTAATTTATCGTTTTATAAAGAGACAAACCATTTCTCAATGGTTTCCCAAATTTCTCATAAATCAGACATGAGCCCTCCAATCGCTGTTATAGCCTTTATATAACTACTAATAGCCCTCTAACAAGCTACTAAAACTACCATCTTTTAACCTCTCCTGATTAGATAGATACCTACGAGCAATTGACCATTGTTAAAAAGGACCATTTCCCTATAATAAATAAATAATAATAATAATAATAATAATAATAATAATAATAAGGAAGAAGAATTTTGCCTTTAATTTTCTAAAAAAAAAAACAAAGGTGCAACCTAAAAGACATACTATAAAAGTTCTTTTTTTAGAGAGAGACAGAGAGAGAGAGAAAAAAAAAAAGCAGCAAACCCAACTAGCATGAGCAAAGGTGTCCCATATGCTTGGAGTCCTTCCATCTTGGTTTGCAGCACCCTCCGTCTGTTCAACACAAACAAAAAACACAAAAAATACCACAAACCCACTTCCTCAAAATCCCCAAACTCAATGAATATGTCATTATTTATTTTTCTACTACAGCTAAAAATTGCTCAAGTGAAAGTGAAATGTTGATCAAATTCAAACGGACCTGATAAGCTGAGGAGCCAGCTCCAAACACAAACCCGGCTGGAAAATCAGCTCTTATAACATTTTTGCAAACAATCGCTCCCACTAAACCAAAGCTCATAAGAGCAAACAATGAGAAAGAGATTCCCCACATCTTCACTTTTATTCAACTCTGTCAAAAGTTTGTTTCGGAGACTCAATAATGTTTAAGACTAAACGAGGGTTCCATTAACTATTTATTAAGCACTAAAATTACATTCTTGCATAGTTAATTTTTCTTTAAATTACCCTTTGATGTATAAAAAATTAGGTCCATTCTCACTAAGACTGACTTTATCAACTAAAATCCAAAACAATCACTGCAGACGCCGCCTACTCTGACTTATTGATTGTTTGATGATATTATTCATGTTTTTTAATTCTCGTGTTTAAACTGACGACTTTAATTGTAATATAATATTTTAAAATTTACATAAAAATATTTCCGATTCTCTTATAAAATCTGAATTATAAATTAAAGAGGCGTTTGTAATGTTTTGGCGCTGAATTTTACAGAATCAGGCAGAATGAGTAGCGTTTTGGCGACCATGACAGGGCCACAGTGCTGTAAAAATTGGGCTAATTTTGTACAATCAGCGCCGTAGTGCTAGGAACTCATCGCCGCGGTGCTACAACACGAGAAACGACGCGTTTTGAAGGCCAATCGTGAGAAAATTTACCCGTTTTGACCCTAATGCTTCAAAACATATAAATAGATGATTCTAAGGCAATTAAAAATGAACTTTTAGACTGGAGAGTGACGGTTGACTTTTGAGATGAGATTCAAGAAGAGAAAGGAGAATTGAGTACGGAGAAGAACAACGACAAAAAATTCAGAGATGGAGACGCTTCAATTCAACTCCAAACTAATTCGTTTCTTTCCTTTCCAATGATTAAGACTTTGTTTATGAATTTATTTTGTTTAGAAATGAATTAATTTCTTTTTCTAGGGCTACGATGTAGCCGGATTATGAATGTTCAGATTCTCAATCTTCTTTTCAAGTAATTGATGTTTAATCCATATATGCTGAGTATTTCAATTTATTCTTAATGCTTGTGATTGTTTGGCCAACTATTACATGATTTTGTATTTAATTTGAGACTGAGAGGTGATAATTAAATAAGCTCTTAATTGAGATACTATGAGTTGTTCATAGGATAGAGATATCTATGATGCTTGTGCAGTTCTTTTAAATTTCTTACACTTAATGATTTTCAACAGGTTTAGAAGTCTGACAGAGATATAGAGTTTGCTTGTTGGATTAAAATTATTGTTGCTTGAGAAAGAATAATAATTGCTTTAGAGAAATTACTGTCAGTATGGGAATGAATGTTAATTTTCTTGAATTATGAGAATTTGAACAAGATTAATTTTGGTGAAATCGAAAACCCTAGAGTCTTAATCTATTGAATTTTATTCCACTGCTTAGCATTGTTTAATTTATTTAGGCTCCGTTCATTTCACTGATTCAAGTTTAGAATTCGAGTTTTGCTACAGTAAAAAGCTCTAAAAAACAGTCACATCTAACTTTTTTACTACAGTAAAAAGCTCACATAAAATCACATCTCAACTCGAATTAAAAACTCGAATCAGCGAACTGAACGGGCCCTTAATTGTTTTAGTTTTACTTTACTTAATTTTATAAACTTTCTTTTCAATTATTCAAATAACATTGGGGTTAATATAATTTCGGTAATTAGTCAACAACAATCTTCGTGGGACGATACTCTTATTCACTATTATATTACTTGATTGTGATAACATATACTTACGTTACGATTTTTCACAACAACTATCAATAGACTCAATTAGAATTTCTTTACTTAACGGATTTTATCAGACACTCATATTACGTCTTGTCCCAATCCTGCATAATCACATTATGTAAAATACACTTACTCGATATCTCTCTATACCAACGATGCAAATAAGCTCGTTCCATTCTTAACGAGAATGACATGTATTAATAATATTTTAATTAAAAATTCTGAATTTTAATAAAATTCATTACCGACTTATCTCGATTAGTATCCTTAAATATTATCCTCTAATATATAACCCTTATATACTATATTTAAGGTCACATAATAATCGCGTAATTTTCAATTATATTCGTAAAGTATATAACAATACATGTACATAAATAATAACGTTTATATATTATTAAATAAATAGTAAAATTTAAAATTACATCTCATGTTTTATGAATACCATTTCCAACTGGAGAAGACTAGTAGATCCCAACTATGTTGACACCCACAAGCAATCTTATCTTTTACCAAATTCCTAATTCAATATTATTAATGGGCAAAGAAAATACAAAGAGTTAAAGAAAAGGGAAGAACAACAAAGTAGCAACAAGGAAAATTCTAAATAAAAGCATCTATAAAAGTAACTGGTAGACAGTCTCGGAGGATTAAGCCCAACTTGTACCCTTGAAAACAATCTACAAATATGCCTCGTTAAAAACACTCAAGTCAAAACCCAGTGCAAAATACTAGAAGGGAAAAGGAGTACATATTTACCATAGGGTCGGCTATGTACAAAATCTGTAACAAGAAAACCCTATTGAGTCCTTAACAATGGCTGACAAACAAAAGTTTGGTTGCATTAAACCACCATTCTTGATCGTCCAAATGAGCAGCATGTGAGGCCAATATATATCCGCAACATGATTTCCTTCTATGAATGTGATAATTAACAGCTCAAACTAATAAAATCCCAACCATATCTTTCAGTGATCTCAGTAGCACGAATGACACCCATCAACTCAGCTTCATATGCATGAAGAATACCAAAAAGGCTTTGCTAAACAACCTCTGCAAAACCCCTACAGGTTCTAGAAATGCCTCCATATCCGGCCAAGCAAGGAGAACCATTAGACGTAATGAGATATAAGTGATCTGGCGATTATTTGTAATAAAAGCATGTATATAGGATGGTATCCACGGAGAACTGGTTTACAACAATTTATATGTAATCACGGGATGGAGATAGAACAATGCCGTCTAAAGTGATGTTTTCTCTCTTCAAGAAATGGGAATACCAATGAGCAGAAAGCTTACGTCGTCTTTTCAATTCCGGATCATCAAAATTTATGTAGTAGAAGCCGAAGCGGGCTTCATAGCCGTCAAACAACTCAAAAGAATCCATAAAGGACCATGCGAAATACCCTTTCAAGTTTGATCCGTTCCTACGTTTTGAGAATGGAAGCCAAACACAAAGAAAAAAACAAACATTAACTTATAAAGCTTAAAAGAAACATGCATTATACATACGTGTATTCATATAATAACAATGAACGAGTATAGATGAACACAAGTATTAACTGTACAAGTCTACAACTGTTTTAATTTTCATGAGATGAATTTCAAACTAATGAGAAAAGCAAGATGTCAATTCTATTTTGAGCTGTTCTAGTTACCTAACCGAGAAAACTGAGGACAAATTTTTTAATTTTTTAATGGAGCTAATAACATGCTCATTGCATGATAAATAAAAATTCAAAGAAACAATCATATTAGATATCGCACCTCCTTAAAACGTTTCAAAAGTTTGAACATTTCGCACCTCCTTTTGTAAACTTTCAAGTAATATTATGACGGGCACAAGACTATCTCCGCAAATTTCAAAGTCTATCTAACACAGCAGAATGAAAAGTATTCTAAAATAATGCTAAACTTGAATATTAATAACGTTCCAGCTCCGTTTGATTCGCAGGTTTCAACTTTTGGGATAAAACCTTTAGGTTTGCACCTACATGTGAGGTTTCTGTGGTTCGAACTGGTATTTAGTAGTGTGGGGTCTAAACATGGAATAAAATTCGAACCAGTGTTTGATTACATTGTTAGAACTATTGGGTTTTAAAAATTGTGAGTGAAAAATGAGTTTAATGAACAGTATTTTAGATTAGAACTGAAAGAACTTTGGGGTGGTGGGGAGGTAAGTTTTGTTCAACCTTTAATTTGAGGTTGAATTGAACCCAAAACCCAGATCCAAATTCAAACCCTAATGCAACCAAACAAGGGTTTGGATTGATTTTTGGGTTCAAACCCATCACAACCCTCCAACCAAAAACGCTAGAAAAAAAATCCACTGAATTAATTAGCCTGATTTATAGGCTGATAAATCCTACACTATTTACCAGTCCTAATTCAAATAAAACTATAAGCATCTTAATACCAAATAATAAATATTAAAGAATGCCAATCAAATTTCAAATTTCAAAGACTAATTGGCTAAAAAAAAAAAAAAAAAATTAAGCACCGATATATGCATGAAGTATTCAATTCTCGGCTAGTTACTACTCCTGTTATATGGCAGTGTAGAGCTAAAACACATACCTTATAGTATCAATGACACCCCCAATATATGCCTGCAAGTATTCAATCCTCGGCCAGTCTTCTAATGTTGAATTACGCTGAGTTCTTTGACCTGTTGAACACATTGCAACAATTAGAACATATTGCAACAATTAGAACATAGAACCTGTTAGTTTACCAATTCATCCCAAAACCTTAAGCTATTAGGAGGTGGGCCAATAATAATTTTATATTTTAACACTCTCCCTCACGTGTGGGCAGGACAATGGGTAATCGTGTGGGTAAATTAATTAGAAAGCCCAACACGTGAATATTTAAGCTCAAGATATATTAAAGACCCAACACATAATGACAATTTAAGTGGGGATAAATAGTGCAATTACGGGGGCTTGAACTCAGGACCTCCCTCTCTGATACCATGTTAGTTTATCAATCCATCCCAAAAACTTAAACTATTAAGATGTGAGCCAACAATAGTTTTACATTTTAACATAACCCTTAACATGCTTCAGAACTATCCAACGAAGACAACTACAGTTGGCTCCAAACTCCAAAGGGCCATAAATTATTTGGAGACAATTTGATCACATGGTGAAGGTAGTATAAATGGTTATTTATCTTTTTACACGTTACATTTTAGGTTTCTTTAAAAAATACACCCGTAGTTTTTAATTCTTGTAAATGTTCCTTTCCACAGTCATGAATCGATTTTGACCTTTGAAATCACTAAATTAACCATAGTGTTGGTCATTTTTTTTATTTTTTATTTATATTATTATTATTATTATTTGATAAAAAGTGGTAGTGATCTAATAGTACACGATTTGTGCACCAAAAACAAAGAAAAAAACACAAAGGGTAACTACTAGTAAGATTAGTTTAGGAATTTCAAATGACAAAACAGAATGTCAGGATTAGATTTTCCTACTAAATATAATAAGATATACATTTGAAGTAATCCAAAACCAAGGGTATATTTTTATAAAATTCGGTATACATATTATGTTACACAACCACCATAAATTAATGATCTTCGATTAACTGATTTTAAATAACCGTTATCTATATTCTAACTTTGGAACTAACGGACTATTATACAAGGAACCACACAATTTGAGATCAATTTCTAAATAGCTTGGAAATCAATAGTGAAAATCTTGATTCACCATCTATAATGTTTCATAAAATTTCTACTTCTTGTGGTGTTCACGTTCATCCGACGATCTTTTCACAAAATAATCTGGAAATAATGTCATAATGACAGAGAACAAGAGAGAATACCATTTTCATGGATATAAATAAGAGGATTGTTATAATGTTGCTTTATATACTCCAGAACTCCAGTCAGGCCCCAAGGTGCAATTGGATACTGCATCAAACTAGAGAATTAACAACACACTAAAAGAATTTCGATCCATATACCAGTGGAAAAATTTATGTTCGATCTTTTACCTCAGATCTTGACGTGAAATTTAGTACATCTGCCAGAAAAAAAAAAAAATATATATATATATATATAATCCAATTAGTCAATTCAATTGAAAACCCTGTTGAAATTAAATTCTATTTGATTCTCAACTGACTGATCCACTAAGATAGAGAGTATTGATTGACAAAAATCCTAAGGGCAACTATTGGATGCAATTGAAGCTGTGTGAAGCGTACAACATTGACTTGTAAGCTCAAATATGTGATGCTGAAAAAAGAAAAGACACTTACACTCTGTTTGGTAAGAAGGAAAGAAAATGGGAGGGAAAGGAAAACTATAATGCATAGAAAATTAGAATGATAGAAAAGATTTTGAATTTCCCTTAACTTGTTTGGTATGATAGGAAAGAAAGAAAATAAATCTACCTTCCCTTGTTTGGTATTGGAAGTGAAACTAAGGGATGAAAAAATTATTATTGCTGTAATTACCTTTTTGCCCAAATGATGATAATTTTGGATGAAAAATGATTCAGTAATTTAACTTCATTTGTATAGTTATCCATATTTTCTTTTTTAAAATCGACCCACTTTTGGAGGGATTAAATATAGTGAGACCCACCAATAAAAATTTTCATTCAATTTTCCTTTCCTTCACAATTTCCTTTCTACCAAACAAGCTAACTTCCTAATTTCCATCCCAAAATCCCTCCAATATTTTCTTTACTTCCACTTTTCATTCATACCAAACACACTGTTAAGAAGTGCAACTAGTTTACTGTTAAATGTTAAATAATATCTGTTGCTGATCATTTTTTTTTTTTTTAGTTATTTTATTCTTCTGATAAGAACAAAGAACGTTATTGAATATCAAAAGAAGTATATAGAGGACATCTCGTAAATCAAATACTAAACAAACAAGTATAGAAACTAACATTAGAATCCAAAAATATGGATCAAAAATTTCTCAGTCCTCCAAACAAATCAGAAAATGAAAAGTTAGAGAAGTCCTAGTTTGGAAAATTGATAAAATGCCATCCAATGTTCAATTCTTTCCCAAGCATCCTCGATACTCCAATTCTTAAAAGGTTTTTTTATCCCTCTCAATCCATAAGAAACCGTCAACGACTGCAAACACTCCTTTCGGGATCCTAAAGATTTACAAAGAGTAGATCAACGAAGTTGAGACTACCGATTTAAAAATGGATCTCTTTACCATGAACCAGTAGAACCCCTGAACTTTCCCCTTGGTCTACTATGGATTATCACTGAAAGGAAACATAAAGCAAACAGCCCCTAAATCCGCCTCCTCCATCCAACTGCACAACCTTTTTCTCCAAGATGAAATCTAAGGTTGCGTTTCATATGAGAGTTCAAACCAGGGTGGTTTTGATTTTAGATTCAGAATCATGATTCATGGTTTAAACTTAAAATCCAAACCCTGATTCTGAAACCGGAATCAGAACAAGGGGTTTAAACCATCTAAAACTAAGGGAGGAGGTGGTTTTATTTTTTTGGGGTGGTTCTGGTGTAAAACATCACATCAAGGTTCGAACCTTGAACTTTCCCCTTAGTCTACTATGGATTATCACTGAAAAAAAAAAAAACATAAAGCAAACAGCCCCTAAATCCACCTCCTCCATCCAACTACACAACCTTTTTCTCCAAGATGAAATCTAAAAGATCCCATTCAACGTAAACAAAGCCTTCTCAAGATCTATTTTAAGAACCACGCCAACCTTACATCCTACTTGATAATCTTCTACTACCTCAATAGCCAAAACTCATGAAAAGAAAAATTTTTGTGATCGAGGTTTCTTTCTACAGTTATGCCATGTTGTTCAAGTCATAAATCTTAATTTGTTTGACTTTTGATGCAAGTAGAGCTGTTCAAGTGAGGAAAGCATACAATGTAGTTGTATTCCCATGTCTGCAATAACATCCCCTCTTTCCAACTGAAGTGTGTTGGATATGTTGTCTAAAAATTAGTAGTAGTAGTAGTTGTTGTTGTTATGGGGTGAGGGAATTATGACTTATGAAAAGAAACAAAATGTCTGAAAGATATTTTGTGATGAAGCCTCGAGGTTTTTCTATTCTCTTTTTTTTTTTTTCCAAGGTATTTTTGTTCCTACAGTTATGTCATGCTGTTTAAGTTACAAGTCTATATTGTTTTGACTTTTGACACGTAAAGCTGTTCAAGTGAAAGAGGCATACTTTCTAGTTGTATTCCCATGTCTGCAACAACATCTCTCTTTTCCAACTGAAGGACGTAGGGCATCGTAGTGACGTTCATTTCAAAGTAATAATTCAGTCCAAGAAAGTCAAATGAACTCCTAATGCTTTCGGACTCTTGGACAGTGAAGGCCGGAAGCCTTGAGCCTGCATTCTTCTTCATTAAAACCGGGTAATCACCGAATACCAAGGGATTCAAAAACCTATAACAGCAAAGTAAATTCAGTAAGTACTCAAAGGCAACACAAACTGACAATCTCTTTTTTCCCACCACCGGAGGAAAAGAGAGGATTGTATTAATTCCAAGTTTGAAATAGCCTTTTGGACAAGTAGACAAAAACCACTGCAGCAGAAATTTTTTCTTAAAATAAAGGGCCTCAAAGGGTGTATTGTTTAGCTTACCAACCGATAAACAAGACATTTGCTCTTTCAGTAGCAATTTCATCATCACTGCTGTCCGTTAGAGGCACAAACGAAAAGGACAGGAGATTCAATCCTATAAATCCACGTTGCTTGTCCTGCATTTAACAAATATTTTTCTCAAGGGATCAACAAATATGATATATGTTTTTCCTTCGTTGTAAATTTCTAATTTCTCACAATCAGATCAAACATCATACGTAATGAAAATTGAGCAAGTAAGCCTAAGAATTTGTTCTCAACATTAGAGGATCAAGCAGGGAGTTACTTTGCAGGCCTATGGTTGACATAATGGCTACGGATATATTAATCAAACTGTTTGCATGATCTAAAAATCCTTAAAAATGACCTTGTAGTTTTTCTCATATAATCTATAAACTGATGCGTGTGCCAACAACATATGATGAGCTGCAATGTATGGCTCAGTTGTGGAGTTGCCTTTGGAGCAGTCACCAAATGGATGCGAACATCGTTGAGGTGGTAGGAGTCCCGCGCCATAACCACCCATTGCAAATACATTGGCCTCATTTATTGTAGTCCAATGTTTAACTCTATCACCAAACTCTCTAAAGCACACATCTGCATATTTCATGAAGTCTTTTCTGCATCCACAAAAAAAAAAAAAAAATCAATCAATAAATGGCCCTTTCGGTTCATAGGTTGAACAGAAATTTAAATTTTGCGACAGAAAACATTGTAGCAAAAAAGTTTAAACAGTAGTTCGAACCTATGAAACAAATAAAGGCATGTAAATCGCCCAGTTTTTACTAGCAGCATGAAATTTACCAGCAAGATTTATAGAAACATACACAATCTTTCGACTAACCCATCCTCCATATTGATCTTCAAGTACTTGTGGGAGGTCAAAATGGTGTAATGTAACATGTGGTTGGATTCCTGGTTGATGAGGAACAAGCAAGCCTTAGCATTATGTTTCCTTTTAAAAAGGGGGAAATAGATAAAAAGAAACTCATATCATGTGTTGGTAGTGACCATGGCTGACTAATTCATTAATAAAGTTGTTGTAATATTGCAAGCCCTTTGGATTTATAGGTCCTCTTCCATCTGGAAAACATAGAATGATCAGTGTGTTAGAAGGTGAAACAGGAATCGACTCGGTTTTTCGCTTTCTGAATAAAAGTATTAGTTTGTACAATCATACTTGGGATAAGTCTTGACCATGATATAGAGAATCTGTATGCATCTAAACCTGTCTCGACCATGAGTTGGATGTCTTCCTGCAAGTGAGTTTCTATGAACTCTTAGTCATGCATTGACCACAATTTTACTAAAAACACGAAATATATTTCAAACCAAATCAGTCTAGATTTTAATCAGGCTCTAGATTGTGATCACTCGGGGGTAACAAGAAGTTAAATATCCAAGTCACAGTACTAACAAAAAATATAAATAAATTAACCTTAATCTGTAACTTTGGAACGAAAGGGAATAATAATAGTGATAACAATAACAATTATAACGCTTAAAAACGAGTCCAGCATTTTGCAGAAGCAAACCTTGTATCTGTGATATCCATCACATGCTATGTCTCCACCGGGTTCAATGTACTCTGGAAATTTCAGAAAAATCTGCAGTGACTTGATATTGCCAAAACGTAGTAGAGAGATATACCTTTTTTTATGGCTTATTTTATAGACAATTTTAAACTACCACTACAATTAATTTTTTTGGGGAAATTTTGCCAACTTTCATTGTATTTTTGGTATAATGTCATAAAATATACTAATTCGTACATTTTTTTTTTACATGTAACTAAGAAAAGAGAGTCAAAAACAACATTTTTGTAGTGCATTTACAACAAAAATATGTCCCATTAACTACCTCCCTTTTTTGAAAAAGAGTTCAAAGGAACTCGTATTAATAATCCAAAGAAGTGTACCCACAGATTTTCTCTAGTACAATAACATCCCTGCTTAATTTGAATTTTAAGGAATAAAGAGCATTTAAAGAGAAACACAAACCTTAGGGAAAAAATAAAAACAAATTGACTACTTACAATCCATTCAAAAAGAAAGAAACAGAGGACCAAAAAGAAAGAAACAGAGGACGGCTTAGCGCTTGCAATTGTTCCTATAGGATTCACCATTTCTTAGGCTAATGGTGACCTTCATATCTAGGAACATCAATCAGAGACATACAATTTAATTTTGGGATATGTGTAAAAATCACCGTTTTTTGAGCTATTTTTTAGCAAAACGGTCAAAGTTCGGTAAAATTAGGGAAATGGCTGTTTATCACTGATAAACCATGGTAAATCAATTACACACGCGCTTATCACTGATTGATTTGGTGTTGTGTAACTAATTTACTTAGTGGTTTATTAATGATTGGCCAATATCTATTAGTGATAAACCAATTTCAGTCATTAATTTATCGTTTTATAAAGAGACAAACCATTTCTCAATGGTTTCCCAAATTTCTCATAAATCAGACATAAGCCCTCCAATCGCTGTTATAGCCTTTATATAACTACTAATAGCCCTCTAACAAGCTACTAAAACTACCTCTCCTGATTAGATAGATACCTACAAGCAATTGACCATTGTTAAAAAGGACCATTTCCCTAAAATAAAGAAATAAATGATAATAATAATGATAATAAGGAAGAAGAATTTTGCCTTTAATTTTCTAAAAAACAAAAAACAAAGGTGCAACCTAAAAGACATACTATAAAAGTTCTTTTTTTAGAGAGAGAGAGAGGGAAAAAAAAAAAAGCAGCAAACCCAACTAGCATGAGCAAAGGTGTCCCATATGCTTGGAGTCCTTCCATCTTGGTTTGCAGCACCCTCCGTCTGTTCAACACAAACAAAAAACACAAAAAATACCACAAACCCACTTCCTCAAAATCCCCAAACTCAATGAATATGTCATTATTTATTTTTCTACTACAGCTAAAAATTGCTCAAGTGAAAGTGAAATGTTGATCAAATTCAAACGGACCTGATAAGCTGAGGAGCCAGCTCCAAACACAAACCCGGCTGGAAAATCAGCTCTTATAACATTTTTGCAAACAATCGCTCCCACTAAACCAAAGCTCATAAGAGCAAACAATGAGAAAGAGATTCCCCACATCTTCACTTTTATTCAACTCTGTCAAAAGTTTGTTTCGGAGACTCAATAATGTTTAAGACTAAACGAGGGTTCCATTAACTATTTATTAAGCACTAAAATTACATTCTTGCATAGTTAATTTTTCTTTAAATTACCCTTTGATGTATAAAAAATTAGGTCCATTCTCACTAACACTGACTTCATCAACTAAAATCCAAAACAATCGCTGGAGACGCCGCCTACTCTGACTTTATTGATTGTGTGATGATATTATTCAAGTTTTTTAATTCTCGTTTTTAAAATCGACGACTTTAATTGTAATATAATATTTTTAAATTTAAATAAAAATATTTCCGATTCCCTTATAAAATCTGAATTCTAATCAGCAAATCAAACGTACAATCATATATGTATATTATTATATATACTAAAAGATACCTTCTTGTGCACTGTTCACGCACTAATGTTCACTGTACATTGTACAGTGAAATTTCACTCCCCAGAATGCCCTTTTCCCATTTTGGGCGGGGCCATTTCCGTCATTCGATGCTAGGTTGGGCGGGGGCATTCTGGGTGGTTCCTGCAGCCTCCTACATTTTTTCATTTTCGGTTTGAATTCTTGAAACTCCGAAGCATGATTGGAACATTTCGGATAGAGCAGCAACCCAAGCCGTAAACGAAAAAATCACAATCAAAGGTTGCTACGTGTATTTTGGCAACGAAGTATGATTTGTTACGTGTATTTTGGCAACGAAGTATGATTTGTTACGTATATTTTACAATATTTTAAATCAACTCAAAAAGAGATACATTCTTAAAATTCTTAATCGTGGGGTTTAAGTGTTCTTATTTTATTTCATCATTATATTTTTTTTAAATTATTTTAAAATTTATTAAAAAAATAATAATTTAGATGATTAATTAGGTGTGGTTAAAAAAATCTAATTACTAATTAGTTATCATAATATTAAGATAGTTAGCATAATATACAATTTCTTTTTTTTTAAGTTCAACACATAAAAATCTACTAAAAGGGTTGGTAAGTAAATTTATAACAGTTTATTTTGATTCTAGTGTAAGTAAACGCATGAATGGGATTGGGACTAATTCCGACTCCGATTCCTGGAAACTAAGGCCTCGTTCATTTCACCGATTTGAGTTTTCAGTTTTAAGTTTCTACAGTTAAAAGCTCTCAGAAAATGTAATATCTAATTTTTTCTGCTACAATTAAAAGCTCTCTGAAAATGTCACATCTTAACTCGAATTGAAAACTCGAAACCGCGAAGTGAACGAGGCCTAAGTAAACAGCTTATTCTAACTCCGAGTCCTGATTTCGATTCATGTCCACTCCGAATCCTGTTGATAAGTGCATGAAAATAAATCATTACAGTTACAGACATCATCCACAGTCTAGTTATACAAGTACAGGAGTTTATTGAATTTACAAATTATTACATTTGTACTCATAGGAGTATGACACAATCCTCTCCAAAATCAGGTGGTAGCACTCAATTACTCCGCACTGCTCCTAGAGTCTCCTGGGAGGGGTTAACATTTTTAAAACAGTAAAACGTGAGCGAAAGGCCCTGTAGGATATAATTTGAAATGAACTTTATAAATAAATGAACGGTAATTAAATAAATGAATAAGTAAAAAAATGAGACGTTTAGTTCCAACACAGCAGCCGGAACCTCACATCCATTTTCTCAAATGAAATATAACTGAAAATTACCGTATTACAAGCATCAGTAAGTAATTTGTACAAATTACTTACACAACCAAGTGCATAAGCCTTCCCGGGCTGGGTTTCAGGTTTTGCCCCCGAGGATGCACTATCCACATCCTATCTAGGCCATTAGCGGGCTTACCGGTTCGCAAGATCTCTTTCCTTAAGAAATCATTCATTAAACTTTATGAAATCGTTATTATAGTCTCACGAACTACAACAAGCCGTGGATCCCATGAACTACAACAAGCCATGGGTTCCGTGAACTACAACAAGCCACGGTTTTTAAAGATTTTTCTTTCGCAAACATGTCCCTTTCTTTAAAACATTTGCAAGGCCAAAACTCTTTTTGAAAATCAGGCTCACAAGGAAAAAGGATAAGAAATCCTACCTCATAATTATCAAACATGTGGCTAGTGGCGCACTATTTAGGCTTCCGCTTCCTCAAGCCACTCAATCTGAGTCCTCAGCTAACACTGATACAAGACAATACTTTAGGATTAAATTCTCATTCCTAAAGTAATTCAATCTCAATCATATCCTTTAATTTCCTATTAGTGTGCCCTAATCAATGTTTAAGTTTCAAATCATCATTCCAAGGGTTTTCAATCTCAAAACATGGATTAAAGATGCTAATCCATCTACTCTAGGTCCCCAAATAAAGCTAATTTGGGTCTTCCTCGAAAACAGAGGTTAAAACAGCATTTTCAGGCCAAATGGGGTCAAACCCCGTGTGCACCAGTCGACCGGTGACAGAGCAGTGCAACACCACCGGTCAACCGGTGCTGTGCAATTCAGTCGATCGCATAGGTCGACCGGTAGCCTAATGCAGTCTGGTCGACTGGACCGGTCGACTCACAGGTCGACTTGTGTAGAACAGTAGGCGAAGAAAACCCGCAGAATCAGCCCAAAAACCTGCGATTTTAGTTCCAAATTGAAATATTTCAAAGGAATACCACTAGATCCGGGTTCTAGGTCCTAAAACAAGTCTAAAGAACCTAAGATCTCCAATTTCTACTATGGTTTACTCAAAAACCACCAAAAATCTATTTCGAACCAAAAATAAGTTTTAAATTTGAAAACTTAAGATTCAAGAGAGGTTTTTTTTTTTTCAGAAATCTTACCTTGAATCCTTCTTTTGACGTTGAAACTTCTTGAAACCTTCCTTTGGTTTGAAATCCGGGTTGATTTTGAAGTGAAATGGAAGAGAGAGAGTGAGGGAACGAGAAAGATAGTGAGGGGACGAGAGAGAGAGAGAGTATGTATGCACGGGAAAGGAAAGAGAAAAGGAAAGAAAGAAAGAAAAGCAAAAAAGAAAAAAGAAAAGAAAATGGACAAGTGTCAACATTTTAAAATACAGTCTAGAAATGTGCCCATATACACTTCTAGGTTAACATAAAATACTGAGAATATTTAAATACCTTAGAACTATTTAAATTACACGTTAGGAACATTTATTAATCAAAAACCAATTAATTAAATCAGATTAGGCACACTAATAAATCTTAATTATCTCAATTAATTCCTATTTAATTCTTCGAGGTGTTACATAAAGAGACAAGACAAAATGCGAAACTGACTGTTATTAGTGCATCTAAACGCAAGCATGATTTGCAGTTGCAATTTCCACGACATACAGGACTAGCCTCGGCAATGTCCTCTTCAGGTATATTTGGATACCTACATAACATGATGCTTAAAACAACTACGAAAACTGTAAAAGGTGAGAGATGAGAATTGTTATCCCACAATCTTGCACGACTTTATTTTTATTTTTATTTTTTTTGTTATTCATATTAATATATATCATACATGAAACCTCATTTATATACTTATCTATGTGAGCATTTATGAGACAAGAGAAAATGAGAAACTAACTGTTATTGGTGCATCTAAATGCAAGCATGCTTTGCAATTGCAATTTCCACAGTATACAGGACAAGCATCGACAATGTCCTCTTCATGTGTATTTGGATACCTACATCACATGATGCTTAAAAACTACTACAAAAACAGTAAAAGATGAGAGAGAACTGTTATCCCATAATCTTGCACGACTTTGTTTTTTTTTTTTTTCGTTATTCATATTAATATATATCGTACATGAAACCTCATTTATATACTTATTTATGCGAACATTTAAGAGACATGAGAGAATGAGAAACTCCCTGTTATTGGTTCATCTAAACGCAAGCATACTTTGCAGTTGTAATTTCCACTGCATATAGGACAAGCGTCGACAATGTCCTCTTCTGGTGTCTTTGGATACCTACATAACATGATGCTAAAAAACAACTACAAAAACAATAAAAGATGAGAGATGAGAACTGTTATCCCACTATCTTGCAAGACTTTGTCTTTTTCGTTATTAATATTAATATGTATTGTACATGAAGTAGAAATTATTGACACTCCTCCATGAGAATTTCATCTAGGCCAAGAATAAAAATCCAGCATCTTCATCAGTTGCACAAAAACTGGAACATATAGTGATATAATAAGAACAATAATAAGGATCCTGAATAATATTATTATATAGTACTGCTATATTCGATGGTTTTCCTTTTGCATGAATTATAGTTTTCCCCAATTTAAAAAATTTATGGCACATGACACATGGCGCTCTGACTCATTTCAAAACCAGCTCCAGAAAGGTTTTCTAAACTATAAACAAACTATCCAATATGGTGCCAAGACCAATATAAATACAATAATATGCACAAAGTGAAGAAATCAACACATTCGAAATATACCCATACCAGTTTTTTATGCAAGGAAAACATAACCGCTTTCTCTTACAACTTTTACACCTAACAATCCGGCCTTTGTCATTCCTATGACATTGGTGGCACATTAAGGAAACCTCTTCAATAAACTGTTGAATCATATATCGAAAACGGACCTCGAAGTAAATAAAGTAACAATAATGATAGTAAAGAAAAAAAGAGGGGGAAAAAAGCTTCTTACTTTTGGGTCTTATTTATTTAATTTTAGTTTCTCTTCGTGTTAGTTTACCAATTCATCTCAAAAGCTCAAGCTGTTAGGAGGTAAGTCAATAATAGTTTTATACTCTAACACTCCCTCTCACGCGTGGACTGAACAATGAGCAATCGTGTGGGTAAATTAATTAGAAAGCCCAATACATGAATATTTAAGTCCAATATATATTAAAGACTCAACACATAATGCCAATTTAAATAGGAATAAAGAGTGCAATTACGGGGATTTAAACTCAATACTTCCCGCTCTGATACTATATTAGTTTACTAATCCATCTCAAAAGCTTAAGATATTAGGAGGTGCGCCAACAATAGTTTTATACTTTAACACTTGCACCGGAACATTTACACGCCTCAGTGAATAACTCCACGCCAGTTTCAGATAACTCCACGCCCTTTTGGTCATTGTCCAAATTCCCCTTATTTTTACGAGTTGCCTTTGAAGCATCCACCTCCTTTTCTCAATTCAAACTCCCCTCGTTCCCTAAAATACATCTACTTGAACCCTTCTTTCCGGTATTTACTCCCTTACTATCACCCATCCCCAAACGCTTTTTAAAGAAAGAGAGTTGGGAAGTGGAAAGTGGAAACGATGGGTGGGATTTGCGAAATGAGAGAGAAAAGAGGTCGGATAGACGGCCTATTAATCAGGGCGTTACTGTGAGGGAGCGTTTGGTTGTAGTGGAGGAATGGTAATAGGAATGGTAATGAGAATGGTAATTGAATAGAATGAAAAGAAAATATAATTCATTTGTTTGGTTCTACTTTTACAAATGCAATAGAATGGGATATGAATATTTTCATGTTGACAAAATTACCCCTCATGTTAATATAACTAATATCATATATATTAATATAATAATTTAATAACTAATATTATATATGTAAAATTATAAGGATATAATATATATAATTATAATTATAGTTATATAATTATTTATTATTATAATACAATCATAATATATAAT
>NW_010368050.1:0-160448 GCF_000414095.1 Morus notabilis | reverse complement strand
GAAAACATCACATCTATATCTTATAAAATAAAATAAAATAAAATAAAATTATATAATATTATTTATAAAATATATAATTATTATATTTAATTTTCTAAAAAATACTACTATCCTAATTATTATTATTATAATTATTAATTACAATATCACAACTATATTATATTATAGTATATTATAATGATAAATATAATTATAATAAGTATTATTAATTACAACATCACAATTGTATATTATATTATATTATCTTATAATGATAAATATAATTATTATTAATTACAATATCACAATTATATTGTATATTATATTAATAAATATAATTACAATGTATAATACGTAATATAAGATATTATTATAATATTAAATATGATATATTATAATGTATGTATATAATTATAATATATTATATTATATGTTATAAGATATAATTATATTATATAAATTATTATAATATAATATTAATTATATTATAAATATTAATATAATAATTATAATATTCAAGGGTAATGATGGAAATGAAAATTAAAAGAACTTGTAATGGGCATTCCTCTCATATGAGAAAAGAATGATGATTTACCCATTTGATGGAAAAGTCATTCCATTTTGAATGGCCATTCCTTTTCCTAAAACCAACTAAACATGAGAATGAACCTTGATTCATTTCCATTCCCCTCAACCAAACACACCCTGAGAGTTTTGAAAATATGGTGGCAAAATAAATTTGTTGGGCCGGCCCGTGAAGGGCCTGGGCCCAGGCCCGGCCCTGACCCTTATGGACTAAGGCCGCAGGCCTAGACCGAGCCTGAGTTTTTCTCTTCAGGCCCGGCTCAAGTACGGTTTTGCACTGTCTAGGGCCGTGCCTGACCTGTCACAGGCCTGGTGTTGGACGTGCCGTACCGGCCGGCACGGCACGTTTGACACCTCTATTAATAGGCTTGTATGTAAGGTGCTGTTTGAACCATTTTAGAGCCGGTTTGAATCCATCCGGCAAACAGCTCCTATATTTCTAGAAATGAAAATTGTGCAATTGTTCTGAAAATTGTAATTTAGCCCCTTAATTTCCTCCTCTTCTTAATCTCTCTCTTTTCTTTTATTCTTTTCCCTTTCCACTCCCTCTGGTCGATCTTTTCTCCTCCTCTTTGTGGAAGCACAACCAACGCTTTATTTCCGGGGCTTCACCACCGAGCTTTCCCCTGAGTAGAAGGCCAATTTCTGCAACGGAACTTTTTGGAGCAAGGAGAAATGTTGTAGAGCTCTTAAAATTTTGAGGTAGTGTTTTCTCTCATGAACGATCTTAATCCGACATTTCCATATTGAAAAAAAAAAAAAAAAAAAAAACCCAATGAATATGACTAGTTCCAATATTTTTTGACGTTTATGGATAATTATTAAAGCTTTCCTAATAGAATGTCTTGATTGGTGGCTTTATTTACTGGAAATTTTCCTTGCTTTTGTGTGTTCAGTTTGGCGATTAATGGTGGTCTCTGCTTGGTTGTGGCATATAATTTCTTGATTGGTGGCTTTATTTACTGGATTTTGAACTTTTTGTAAGTTGGGAAAGTTTCATTTATTCGTGTGCACAGTTTTCTGATTAGTGGAACGTTTCTTTTGGTTGTGGCATAGAATTTGGGATTTATGAAGTGAAATTTGGATATTGGATTAAAATGGCAAAACATGTTAATGCCGTTTTTCTTGAGGATTGGCTAAAGGGTATTAGTGGGTATGGTAGTAGTAATACTTTTAGCTCCAAAAACTCCATAGCTTCATCAGCTAGAGGAATCATTCAATCATGGGCTGAGCTTAGAGACTCCTTGAAAAACGAGTCATTCCATTCCCACCACCTCCAAGCTTTGAAGTCCCTTGTTAGCTCTCAAGCTTCACTTCATGTTGCGGATCCACAAGCAAAGCTTGTCCTTTCTATTGTTTCCTCTCCAAAACTCTCCCTCCCTCATGAATCCTACCCTCTTTTGCTTAGGCTTCTCTACATATGGGTCAGGAAATCGACAAGACCCTCTTCAGCTCTCATCGATTCCGCTGTGGAGATAATTTCTCATAATTTATCTGCTTTATTTGATCATAACAATAGCCCTTACCTGTTTTCAGAAGCCGTGTTGCTTTTGGGTTCTCTTGCTTTTGTGCGCTCGGTGTCTGAAAGCTCCAAAAGAGTTTGTTTGGAGTTATTGTGCAGGCTGTTGGAAGAGAAGTATGCACTTATGGGCTCATTTGAAGGGATTGTTCCTGATGTGCTAGCAGGAATTGGGTATGCTCTATCTTCTTCTTTGAGTTTTCATTATGTCAGAACTTTGGCATTTTTGTTGGGAGTTTGGGGTGAGGTAGATGGGCCTCGAGGCAGTCTTTCTCATGGCCTTATGATTCTGCATCTGGTTGAGTGGGTAATGTCTCATTTGTTTGATTTTCGCTCACTGGATAATGTTACTGTTTTTTCCCGTGAGGCTTTGGAAGCCATGAAGGAAAAATATGTTCCATTTGCTCTTGTTATGGCTGCAGCTGGAGTATTGAGGGCTTTGAATAAGTCTGCAGCCAGTGGCCAGCGGATGGATATACTATCAAGGCTAAGAATTTCTGCAGAGGATCGGATCGAGTCTGTGGCGAGGTCTTTGATTTCCGTACCAAGTGATTTTGCCAATTCAGGAAAAGATCTTACAGTCAGCCTTTGCCTACAGTGTCTCTCATTGGCGTTGGCACGATGTGGACCAGTGTCTCCTCGTTCTCCTTTTTTTATATGCCTTGCTTCTGCGTTATTGACTGAAATCTGTCCATTAAGACAGTTTTATGCAAAAGTGCTTGAATCCTTGCATGTCAATTCAGGTGGACTATTGCATAAGGAGCTTAAACAACACCTGGAAAGTGTCCCTTTTAAGGAAGCTGGGACCATAACTAGTGTTCTGTGCAATCAGTATGTCTCAGCGAATGAAGAGAGCCAAAATATAGTCGAGAATCTTATGTGGAATTACTGTCATCATATTTATGCAGAGCATCGAAAAGTGGCTTTGGCACTTCGAGGTGAAAAGGATGAGTTACTTGTGGATTTGGAGAGAATTGCTGAATCTGCTTTCCTTATGGTTGTAGTTTTTGCATTGGCAGTCACGAAACACAAATTTAACTCAAAATTGAACGAGGAAACTAAAATGGACTTATCGGTTCAAATACTGGTTGCATTTTCTTGTTTGGAGTACTTCCGACGCATCCGTTTGCCTGAGTATATGGATACAATTCGAGTTGTTGTTGTAAGCATTCAAGAGAATGATTCTGCTTGTGTCTCATTTGTAGAATCCATGCCCACTTACATTGATTTAACAAAGGGTCCTGGTATGTTCTTTGTCAAAGTAGTTATAAATTTCATGTGACATCTTTATATTTGTCTACCCATATTAAGTTTCTCAATTTGTTTTCTTTTCCTATTTACGGTTCACTCATCTTCGTTTTTATATTATGTCTTGACTATATAATTTCTATGTCCTTATTAACATGTGCGGATAATCTTACAGACCTCACTCTCCAGCGTAAAACGGAGTACATATGGTGCAAAGATGAGGTTCAAACTGCACGGATTCTTTTCTACCTGCGAGTAATTGCTACTTGCATTGAGCGTTTGCCTAGCCCTGTATTCGGGAAGGCAGTTGCTCCAACTATGTTCTTGTATCCTTTACAAAAGACTCGGTCTTGATGGAAATACTTTATTTGCATATAGTCGATATTTTACTTCCTTATCACAACGCAATCAGATATTTGGGACATCCCAATGGAAAAGTGGCTCGAGCCTCGCATTCTCTGTTTGTCTCATTCGTATCTTCGGGGAAGAATTCTGATCAAGAGGAAAAAATGCAAAGATCATTAATGGTATAGGTTTTTTTTTCTTTTTTCTCTTCTTATTCTTTATCTCATAATCTGATGCTAAAAGCTTTCTTTGATGTGAATGTAGGGATATCCTGACATTACTCCTTTTGAGGGTATGGCTTCCGGAGTTGGGGCCTTGGCTCGACATCTTCCTGCCGGAAGCCCGGCCATATTTTATTGTATCCATTCACTTGTTGAAAAAGCTAAAAAATTATGCATAGAAGACATCGCTCAGGAGACTCATACGAGGAAGAATTGGCAAGGAGAGTTAGAGGCTTGCAAGAAACTTCTGGATTTGCTTCTACGGCTTATTTCCCTGGTTGACATACAGGTATTGATTTACTTTGATGCGAATAAGTTCTATCCTCTCTTGTGAAAAATGCAGATTAGCCACAAATTTTTTATTTTTTATTTTATTTTTTCGCATAAAGAACTGGCTGCATTGCACATCCATAATGTGAATATTTGCAATTTCAGTACTTCCAGGTGTTGGCAATATTGATGAAGTAGAAGCAGTCAAAAAGATTTTCAAGTTTCAATCCTTCCTCTCGTGTCCATTTTGGTTTAAAATGATTTGATAATGGCATTTATGTTATTTTTCAGGTACTGCCAGACTTGATGAAGTTGTTGGCACAGCTGATTGTGCAGCTACCAAAAGATGGCCAGAATATGGTTCTGAATGACTTGTATTCGCTAGTTGCAGAATCCGATGATGTTACTCGCAAGCCCACATTAGTTTCATGGTTACAATCGTTGTCTTACCTTTGTTTCCAATCTAGCACGGAAAA
Organism: Morus notabilis; assembly: GCF_000414095.1. Classification (NCBI taxonomy): domain Eukaryota; kingdom Viridiplantae; phylum Streptophyta; class Magnoliopsida; order Rosales; family Moraceae; genus Morus; species Morus notabilis. The sequence continues at coordinate 155,805 of NW_010368050.1, read as the reverse complement.
TTTGACCTCGAAAAGGAAGGAAAATGGAGAAAAGATTAGTTATGTGCAGAGAAAGGATCAAGTGACCCATAATATCTTAAATGCTCGACTGTGAAGAAAAGAGGTGCAGTTGTTGGATTTCTCACCTTTGGAATACATATATAGGTCTTTTCCCCCCTTTCTTGCAGCTTAGGTTTATTAGTCACTTTTATCCACTAGATTCAGAATAAAAATTCTAGAAATTAAGTTGTTATGCATATCTCTTCATAAATGCAATGATTCGACTAACTATTGGCTAGTTGTCGCATCTTTTTTTCTCAACAATGTCATTGTCATTTGATCCAGCAATCTTCTGTCCGCTAGGAATGACTTTGATAATAATGATAACTCTCAGATGGAGTATTAGAACGGATTTGCATCGTTTTGGACTCGGATTCCACCCACGATAATTACGTACAGGTCAGACTATGATGGGGCTTATCCTTATCAGTAATGTTTTCTTCTACTTTGATTTCTTCATTATTTGTACTACTTTGCCTTCAACTGAAAAAGTGCAGTCGTTATAGACAATTAGTTCATTTGAATTTATAACATTACTATTGCCATTGTCATAATGCAACTTATGAACGACTGCTTAGTCATTCTTTTGTTGTGCTTTGCCTCCAGAAATCCAATAATTTCATTATCCGTCTCCCTAGTTTTTTGTACATGCTTAAAGCATGGATTGCAGATTCTGCAGTATGCACACAATTCTGACTCTGAGGTTCAAGTATTCTGCTAAAAGAAGAAAGGAGAAAAAAAAATTATATATAACATGAAAAATGCTTAGTTTCATTTATCGTTTTCTATATCCAAAATGTTTTCTTTTTGATAGAACTTGTCAGCATACTTTCACGGTTGTCAACTTTTCATTCTTCATTTTTCAATGCATATACATGGATCATTCCACATATATTGACTAACAAATCTCCACATTAGCGAAATTATCGAATGAATGCCCTTCAAATAGTGCCTTCAAACACGCCTCCCGACCCCAACTGAAATATGCAGGATACTGATAAGTCCAAACAATGTTTAAACTTGAGGTAAATTTAAGGGCAAGGCGGGGGTGGGGAAAGCTTCCCCACCTCAATTATTAATATATGTTCAAATTTCAATTATGTTTTTATGACATATTAGTAATTATGTTGTTCAATTTTTTAATTAATTTAATGAAATTTTCTTTGAGGTAGGATAATTATTTAAACTTTTAATAGGTAACTGAGTAAGGTGGGGGAATAGCTCTCCTAGTAGCGGTTCTCCGACCCTACCTCCACTTTAAATTAAATGGGTATAGGCGACAAAACAGAAGTAGGGTACAGGGATGGAGGAAGCATACTCGTCCAACCTCATTGTCATCCCTAGCCTTATTATTATTGGCTCGTTTAGTTCGCTGATTCGAGTTGAGATGTGACTTTATGTGAGTTTTTTATTGCAGTAAAAAAATTTAATGTGACTGTTTCTGAAAATTTTTTACTGTAACAAAACTCAAATTTTAAACTTGAATTGGTGAAATGAACGGGGCTACTACTTTCATCACCTTTGATTGCAGCTTCTAAGGGACCGTGGCCAGTGTAATTACACTCACAATCTGATTGCACTGAATCAACCACCATCGACCACCAAGGGTACTTCTATTTAGACCCTACAACCAGAGTAGGCGACGGTTCACCTAGCTAAGACGAACAAGGGATCTGTTCAATCACCACCGCCGCGTCTCGTGTGGCCGGACGCCTTTAGAAGCCACCAACTTTGAGGAAGTCATGAGCTGGAACCAGCCCCACTTCTTTTGCACAGGGAAGAGAAGGGACAGAAGGGGACTTTTGTTAAGAACGAAAATGCTAAAAAGAATTGCTAAGTATTGATTTTTTTTTTTTTTGTTGAACTATTAATGTATTTTTTAAATGTGTTGAATTTGTATTATTATGTTTTTTTAATTAATGTTATTAAATTTAATGTAACTTTTAATACTTTAATTTATTTACTAATCTTATTAATAGGATAATTTGTCATTTTATATTAATTTAAGTCATGTTTATTTCACCGATTCAAGTTTAGAATTTGAGTTTTGTTACAGTAAAAAGTTTTAAAAACAGTCACATTTAACTTTTTTGCTACAATAAAAAGTTCTCACATAAAGTCACATCTCAACTCGAATTAAAAATTCGAATCAACGAACTAAACGAGCCCTTATATTAGTTTAATTAATGTTAATTATTATGTTTAATTTAATTGAGTTTCACAGTGCGTCAAATATTATATTGCTTTTCTGGATGTCTAATAGTTTACCATACATTGAATAGGATTCAACATAAGAACAAACCCTTCGCATGTAATAAACACAACGTAATGAAGTCAAATTCCTTAAAAGGCAAAAGCCAATGGTCAAAGTGATACAAGTTTAAATTCTTGGTGCCACTAGTAAAAATAACTTAATTATTGTGGGGGAAAAAAAAAATTAAGCACCAAGCACCAAACCGTGCATCCAAACACTTTGAAATTTCTATGCGCAAATATCTCTTGTCATTTTCTGTAGCTCAACACGACACCTTATTAATCATCATTATGAGTGAGGAAGAAAAAAAATATCTCATCATTTACTTCAAAAAGCAAGCACTCTTTTTATTTTCTCTCTCTTATCCCATTCCCACATCCTTGGAATCTAAAACTAAGAAACAAAAACAATGCCTACACCATGTCTTCCGCTCCACACACCACTCGCAGCTTCAACAAGGATTACAAAACTATCAAATTTGAATTCAAACTTCTTAGCTAATTCCCACGGAAAATATAGTAAAATCAATGGAATTGGCAATAATAAGTCTGTCCCATGCAGAGCAAGAGCTTCTTCTTCTTCTTCTTCTTCAAGCTCTTTCACAGACTTTGATCTCTACGATCTCCTTGGCATCGATAGCTCTTCTGATCAGTCTCAGATTAAAAATGCTTACAGATCGCTCCAGAAGCGGTGCCATCCCGACATCGCCGGGCCGGCCGGGCACGACATGGCCATCATTCTCAACGAAGCTTACGCCCTTCTCTCTAACCCATCTCATCGCTCGGCTTATGATAAGGTTGGTGCATGTTTTTGTCGTTATGTGATTTGGTTGGTTGGGTTTTCAGTTCCTGTTGTGGATGTTCTTATCAGTAAGTAATGGCTGACACCAAAAACAATAGGGATTGATTTTAAAAATCTCCCTGCACTATGGTATGTGTCTTAATTCTTTGTTCCAACTTTAAAATGTTATGTAAATTAAAGAGAAAATGAGAGTCTGAATTTTTACCGTTTACTCTTGATTAATTTTTCTTTTCATCAAGTAATTATATTAATTATAAGGGTATTAATTAAGAGTAAGGCTAAGTTCTAATTTTCTCAAAATATGTTAAATTGTTACAAGAAATTTTCACCTCCATCCAATTCTGTCCAAGGACATGTGACAATAATACGAGTTTTTCATTTTGAAAAATTAATCTTGCTTCCTGGACTGTAGGACTTCTCTCGATTTACCCTTTGACTGTTTTTTAGTGGACAATTAATATGAAAATCTTTTGGTATTTTTCTAAAATATAATTTTTTTAAGGAACTTTCAGAATATAAACTTTGTGTGCCATAAAGTTGGAGTGAAGGTATATATATATTAATTTGCGGGCTATGGTTTAGGGAGGAATTTTCAAAATAAAAAACTCCTAATTTACATGTCTAATTCCATATCCAAGTTATTGGATGGAGGGTGATTTCTTCTAACAGTTTAACAGTTCATGGGGGTACATTTATAACATTTTAAAAAATTGGGGGGTAATATGAGACTCGAGCGATTGTCTAGGGAGGACATTTAAAATTAATAGAAATTACAAACATGGATTGAGGTTATAAATTTCAACATCTATCAAACCAAAAGGTTACTTTGGAGGTTTGGTTATGTAAAACTCTTACAGATTTCTATAATGATTGGTGTAGTGAACCAAAAACGGAATCTTCCTAATTTAATTTACCTTTCTAGTAGTTCTTTCCCAAGTATACTAAAGATTGTAGCATAATTGTGGTACCATATAATTGCCAGATATAATCACAAAGTGTTATGGTATCGATGGGGCCTCAATTGATTTTTCAAGATTGACTAAAGACTAACAATGGATGCGTTCGGAACTCATTTTAAAATAAAAACGTTTTCAATCTCTGACATAATTCATTTTTGAAAATGTGTTTGGTAGTTTTATCAAGAGATTATTTTCAGTGTAAAAAAACCCATTAATGTCTCTCTTTCTCTCTTTGTTCGAGAGAGGAGAAAACAAAAATAAAAAATTATTTTTTATTTCTCTCTCATTATACACTAAACTAAAAAATTATTTTCATTTCTGTTTTTTGTCTGTATTGTGTCAAACGTCGTTTTAGAAACGTTTTCATTTTTTATTTCTCAAAAAACGTAAAAAAACAAAAGCGGGATCAATTCTAAACACTACCAATAAATTGATTAGCAAAAAAACAAAAAAAAAAAGTGAAATTTTAAAAGTACCATTTCATAACTGATGAAGGGTCTGGGTTGAGTTAACACAAAAACTTATGGTTGCTGTGAATTTTGTTTAGTTTCTTTATGGAACTTCAATTTGACTATGGAAATACATTGGTGAAGGAGCAAGCAAAAACTGCAGAACTTCGAGGTTACACAGGAAAACCGATTTACTCGGCATGGTTAGGATCAGAAAACGAAGAACGGGCAGTGTTTGTTGATGAAGTCAAGTGTGTCGGTTGCTTGAAATGTGCATTGTTTGCTCAAAAGACTTTTGCAATCGAATCGGTTTATGGAAGAGCCAGGGTTGTTGCACAGTGGGCTGATCCTGAATTCAAAATCCAGGACGCCATAGGAGCTTGTCCAGTTGACTGCATCTCGTAAGTTTCTTTTCTCTCTGTTATTCTAACAGACATTTAAGTAGGCTCATATTCTGATTACCTTGGTCTTCTCTTTAAATAGTATTTCTTACGCGTTCATGCTGAAAAGAGCAGAACTAGGCTCTGCCATTTTTAAATATTACACAGTTTCATTTTCGTTAAACTCTCTCTCCATGGCCGTTAAATTCTCTCTCCATGGCCCGGCGGATTTAAGTACAGCTCGGTAGCTTCTACTGCCCTCACTTAAATTTTTTTTTAAAAAATATTAACTTTAAAAATTTTAAAATTTTACACTTAAAATTCTCACTAAAATAATATATGTCTCCACTAAAATAAATATATTTTCTTATATGCCCCCACTAAGATAATTTATTAAAAAAAATTTAATATACATCCCCACTGAAATGAAAGGCTGACTCCGCCACTGTCCATGACTAAAAGGAAAAAAGGTAAAAATGTATGAGCATAGCAACAGTATAGTTTACCATCTAGTATGACATTTTCGTACACTAAAATAAATTTATTTTCTTATATGTCCCCACTAAGATAATTTATTAAAAAAAATTTAATATACATCCCTACTGAAATGAAATGCTGGCTCCGCCACTGTCCATGACTAAAAGGAAAAAAGGTAAAAATGTATGAGCATAGCAACAGTATAGTTTGCCATCTAGTATGACATTTCCGTACAATTTGAGGGCTCGAAACATGGAGTAAACACGGTGTATGAGTAGATTTGAAATTGAACTAAAATTAGAAAAAACACAAAATGGAGAGATTAATAATTTGTCTTTGACTTGGATCTGTCTGATCACAAATTTAGAACAAAAAAAGCCAAATAACTAACTACTCACATCCATAGTTGGTAAACTACAATTCTTTCACATCCATAGCTAATAGAGGCAGTTGGATGCATCAAATGAATCTGATATGTTGTGACTTTCAAGTAAGCATGATGTAGAGTATGTTGTGATTCAGCAAATCGGACGAACCAAAACATGATTTTACACTTGAATTTGTTTTGTCATTACCTAGGATGGTGGAGAGATCCAACCTAGCAGCTCTGGAATTTCTAATGTCAAAGCAGCCGCGGGGGAACGTAAGAGTAGGCATGGGGAATGCAGCGGGTGCTCGTGTCTCGAACATTTTCGCGGATGTGAAGAAATTTCAGATCAGGTATCAAGAGGCAAGGGAGAAAGCTTCTTCACAGTATTCCAAGGTCTGTTCCACATATAAACATTGGCAATATTTTTTTAAGAAATTTACATTACTTACAGTGCAGTCTCATCTGAGTTTAGTTTTATTTCCTGAAATATCTGAGTTTGTTTTCGTTTTGCACATACAACCATGATGATAATCACAATTCCAGGAGGCAGACCTACAAAAAGCAGCAAGAATGTCAGCAATTCAAGCAATCAGATCAATCTCCAACTGGTTTTATTGGCAAACGCCCAACTCAGTTGGATCAACAGTGCCCTCTAATCAATCTTTGATTATAACAAACCATAAACCCTCTGAACCAGATATCGGCAAGCTCCGAGACGCTGCTGCTGCTAGGAAGAAGCTAGAAAGAGAGGGTTCAGGACCTGTCAAACGAACCCCGTCGAAGAACTACTTATGTCGCGAGGACTATTGGATTCCATTAACTCATGCTCTTCCTGCACCCTCAACACAGAACAACTCCTACTCGAGAACTATTTCAGATGCCTCACCTCCGAAAGAACGGAAGCGAAAAACTGACAGAGATCGAACCGTGACGAAGAACAACGAAAGGAACCCCATAAGCTTTGTTACACCATTGGCAACAGCAATGATTGCAGCGTCCATAGTTCGAGTACACGGAGAAGGAGCGGTCGGTAGGCTGGACGAACATGTAGGCGGTTCTTTAGCATTGCAGATAGTAAACAGTTCTTGGTTACCGGTTATACTAACTGGGATCACGTGGTACATCGTCGGAACATTCGCAGTTGGATTTGTTGAAGCCATTAGAAGCAGAGAAGTTGAAGAAAGAAAGAAGTAAACACAAGCAAAGTACTGAGAATTATAGTTTTATGAACATGAATAAAATGTAAACAACACAAGTACTGAAGTAAAGTCTTCTGAACATTGAAATTTATCATAGAATACACCATATACTAAAATGAAAGCTTTATCCCTTTTATTTTATTTTACCTAAGCTCTATATATATTCACTTTCTCGGATCGATGATTCTTTCAAATTGCATATGAATCCATGAGTGAATGTTTTTGTGCATATCTTGATTAGCTATGCTTCATTAGTTTGGAGCATTTGATATTTTAGTGCTACATCATTTCGATGGAAAAAGAGATGAAAATGTCAACTTCAATCTTGAAAGCTTCTCAAGGAACAGAAACACCAGACATTTTCACTCAAAATTTGAACGCTTACAAACACAATTTTGCAGGCTTGGATTTTGTATGAGAAAGCTTGGTCATTTCAGTTGTTCTAGATATCACTCAGGCCTCGTTTAATTCGTTAATTCAGGTTTTCAATTTAAGCTGAGATGTGATTTTATTTGAACTTTTTATTGTAAAAAAAAAAGTTAAATGTGACTTTTTGTGAAAGCTTTTAATTGTAAAAAAATTGAAATTAAAAACTCAAATCGGTGAAATGAACGAGGTCTCAGATTTCATATCATTTAGTATCCGGGCTAAACTCTCTTATGACTTATCAGAATTTGATCTCACAAGTGGCAAGTAGTAGAATGATGAAGGAGATACGGGAGCTTTTTGCAAACGTAGGATTTGCGTCCACTTTGATTATGAGAGAAAAGAGATTACAAAGAGAGTTAGCCTCGTTCGTTTCGCTGATTCGAGTTTAGAATTCGAGTTGAGATGTGATTGTTTGTGAGAGCTTTTTACTGTAGCAAAAAAATTAGATGTGATTGTTTGTGATAGCTTTTTACTGTAGCAAAACTCAAATTCTAAACTCAAATCAGCGAAACGAACGAGACATGCACATATTGCATTTAGAGTTTCTCGGTGGTTTGAATTACCCTCTTTACACTATTGTAGAAAAATCACATTAAATTTATAAATGCTGGATTTATCTTAGATTTGGACTTATCCCTTGATAATCCAATCTTGATTTCTCCGTAGAATATCTGATCCTTGTCTCTTTAATCCTAGATTTTTGACACCCAGCTCAACCGTCGACTTCATTGACAAGACTTCTCTAGTAACAAGCTCAATGTAGTCTGAAAAAAAAAAAAAAAAAAAAAAAGCGCATACCACTTGATTGCAACCAAGCTTGCCTCATTCAATTTGTTGATTCGAATTTTTAATCTGAGTTGAGATGTAATTTTATGTCAAAACTTTTTACTGTAACAAAAAAAAATTAGATATGACTTTTTATGAGAGTTTTTCACTGCAACAAAATTAAAATTGAAAACTCGAATCGATAAAATAAACGGGACCTATAACTCTACCACTTCAAAAGCCCTAACATTACCCTACCCTTTGAACATTCAAACACTACATCCACAATTATGGACGGAAACTAACATCCTGACAAAATAGAGAGCCCTTCAATTACCTGCAGTTTAAGCTTGACTCTTAAATCAAGAATAAAACTGGTTTAGAAAGCCTTGTACTTACTGTATTTCAGCCAATTTATTTGAAGACTATCGATCATTGAGATGAAGAACAATCGCAATGGAATAAGAAACATAAACGTGATCAAAGCATGTGAAAATAAGTTCTAATATGCATATAAGAGAAACTTGTACACTACTTTCCCTTCTTTAATATCTTGCAGGTACACATGTCCAAAATGTTTTAGGATTCCACAACAATTATAAGATTCTCAAACAATGCAGTTACAGCAAACTAAAGTAATATCTTGCATCCAAGTTGCAGAAATTACTCTTGAAAGATCTTAATCACCTACAACTTCGCACAAGAAATTAGTAGCGGTACTTGGTGGAGTAATCCTTGGGAGCAATCACAAGACCACGTCCCTTCCTTGCCCCACGATAGACTGTCTCAACAATGTCAATGAACTCTTGTTTGTCCTTGAGAGCCCAGTTGATCTTGTTGTTGTTTCCTGTGCCAAGATCAATCATGATGTGTTTGTTCCTGAAGAAGAACATGACGGTTGATGGGTCGTACAACTCGTACATGGTGTTGAAATCAGGGACCTCTGTGATGTCAACCAGGTATAGCACAGCAAAGTTTTTGATTGTCTCCGCAACTGACGCCAGAACTTCATCCATCTAAAAAAAGCAAACACACCGTCTATCAGATAAGATGAAACTGAAAACATATTCACAAAGACTGTTAAAAAGGAAAACACAATATATACATATATATATATATATATATATATATAGTTAAGAGGCAGTGCTGTCTTGTATGGCTATAAAGAAAGACGATTATGTAAGAGCAAACTTTATACACAAGATTAACATTTGCTTCCATTTTAAATCATAAACCATGAGCCAGTGTTTAATCTACAGCCTTTCAAACATTTTCAAACCTCAAGACGGTTTTCTTCTCCAAAATTTCAAAATGGGGTAAACCGTCGAGCAACTATCACCATTTCAAGCAGTTTCTTAAGTTTTAGCTCGTTCAACTCATTCAGAATAAAGAATTACAACATTCCAAAATGCAGACACGCATGAACTTCGACAATAATTTAAGATTAGAGGAAAGAACTCTAATCAATTCATATACCAACACATTAGGAATAGGGTCAGTTTGGTATTGCTTCTGGAGATTCCCAAAGTACTTTGCACATAGTACGAATTACGAATCGATAAGTACACTCTGTTCAGTGAACATGTCCAAACCAACTTTGCACAAATACCAAATGCACTTCCAAGGCCATTTGAAAAGACTAGGATTTTAACGTTTGCTTCTTCCCCTTTCGCTATAAGTAAAACTTCTTTTGAAAGCACAAGAATCCCAAACTAAAGCCTAAAGCATGCAATTTGGAGAAAAATTCAAGTACCCTTCATCAGCATAACAACAATTACACTTCTTTGTGCTCATACAAGTTTATTTAATTTGATGGAATAACTCTAATGATACAAATGCAAAAATATCCAAAAACAGAGAGAAAAGTGAAACATCTTGGAACCAAATTGCACACAAACAACGAAAGTTTATCAATTCGCACTCCACTGAAAGAAAGAAAGGAAAAGAAAGAAGAATAATATCACAAAATTTGAAGTAATTCTATTATTAAAATTCATCAAGAAAATGGAATTTAGGGTTCTAGAAGGGGAACCGAATTAAATCAATAGAATCAGCTAAACACATACATAGCAAATTCAAGATTTACAAGAAGATTATGTTGTTATATGAAGATCATCCATGGCAAAAAGAGAGGTGAAATTAGGGAAAGCGATTGAAAGATTTTTGTCGTACCTGCATACAAGTCTCGTCCCAGTCGTGACCGAAACGAATGACGACGAGACGCTCTTCCTCGGCGAGGATGGCCTGATCTACGGCCCATCCTGAATGCAGGTGCGGTAGCAAGTACGACATCCCTACACCTCTCTCTCTCTCCTCTCTCTCTCTCTTTCTCTCTCTAGAACGATGGACGAATGAACAAGAAGAACGACAACAATCGCAGTGCGATTTTTCTTTAATTTTATATCGATTTGTTTTTTATAAAAAAAATTTTCTAGAAGCCGACGAGTTACTTTCCTATTGCAAGTAGCACAAGTGCCTGGGACCCACTTGGAATGTGTTCTCCAATCGAATCGGATACCGCCCTACTTGTTTTGGGCCTGAACCGGATCTGAGATCCAAAATTCGAGTCCAGGCCCACGTTATTTTCTTCAAACTATAATAATGGGAAATAGTAGAAAATAGGTCAATATGAAAAGTTTAAGAAAGTATATAAGGTAATTTTTAGTTATTAAAATTAATAGGTCATAATTTATCAAGTTATAGTTCATAACCAGATAAGTTATAAATAAACTTATCAAGTTATGGTTTATAGCCAGACAAGTTATGGACAATTATAGACAATAACTTGTCAAGTTATGGCTCATAATCATACTAATTATGGACGAAAATAATAATTTGACCTATTTATTAACTTATGTAAACTATTGGCCTATTAATTTTAATTTATTTCATGTCTTGGTCTATTTCCCTCTTTCTCCCATCTAATTAAGGTTGCTTTTAGCAAGAGAGTTTTAATTTGAGAATTAAAATTATGATTCATAGTGATTTAAATTATGATTTTGAAACTGAAATCAAACTTAGGGATTTAAACTATCTAAAATTAAGAAAGAGGTGGCTTTATTTTTTTGAGTGATTTTAATTTAAAACATCATATCAAAATTTAAACATTGAATCAGAATTATCCAAACTAAACATTAACTTTCAACAACCATTTTTTACTTTTTGTACCTTTTAACCCTCTTATTTAATTTGTACCCGGCCATTTTTATTTTACGATTGTGTTCCACTTCATTTGATTTTAAAGGGAGAAAATGTGTGAATCGAAGAGTTTGGCAGGAGGGATATAAATCTTTATTCCCCTTTATAGGGAAACATTCCTATAGTTCTCTCATTTATTATGTCCTTGAAATTGTAGGACCAAATTCTAAAATATTGATAAAATTCTTATTTTTCAGTTAAATAATTTTATTCTTGGGAATATGAGATAAAATTTCTATACACACATATGTTATGAAAATCATATTATTTTCTATCATTTTTTGGTAATATGATTTTTATTAATTACTGTTTGATATTCCATAGAGACATCATATAATTATGCATATGCGTCCGTGCATAATATGGGTCTCTATATATAGTTGTCGTTTAAATCGTCTGCATATATATTCACGTTGCTTTGTGCCTTGTTCTTGTGTTTCTTAATGAAATTCACTTAGCAAAAAATAAAAAGAAAGGACATCATGATATTCCCTTTACAACAAAAAGTAAAATTATAGGGAACATCATTAAATCTTGTCGTTTGTCTTAAGTGGCTCAAGACCTCATCCTACAACTGGGAGGTCTTGGGTTCGTTTTCTCTTGGTATCTCCGTTTATTTTACTAATTTAAATTTAAATTTTATTACAGTAAAAAATTCTCAGAAACAGTTATATTTAATTTTTTTGGTACAGTAAAAAACTCTCGAATAAAATCATATCTCAACTCAAATTAAAAACTCAAATCAGTAAACTAAACATGCCCTCAATTTGTCCCGATGTGTTCTGATAAGAGGGTCTACACACACCCTTAAAGATTAGTCAGGTGCTCAACGAGACTTTGATACCCTAAGTTATATATATATAAGATTTATATGCATAATTGAGAACTTTAGATTAACCATTTAATGGCGATAAGGTTAACGATTTCTAATTAATTAAGAAGCTCATTCTCTTAGAATCTTGACACATAAGGAATTTTGTAATTTTGAGTTTAGCTTATTTTCTAACCGTGTCTTACAATTTTGTAAAATTCAATATCTATTGAAGAGGAGAAGCGCACACAATAAGTAAAATGAGTGATAATTTAAGAATGTGGGTTAGAAAAATAAAATAAAAAGTAACTTAATTATGGGGATTGTTTTAAAATTTCAAAAGCCGTGTAACAAATAAAATGGAAGACGGATTAAAAATATGTGTGAAAAAGTAAAAAACAAATGTCAATAAATGCATCCAAAAGTAAATGACATGTAGCTTGATCTCACCAATCTTTCGTGTTTTTACATCTTTAAATGATCCAATAATTTTTTTGAGAAAAATAAACGATCCAATAATTGAGTTCTACTTAATAATTATATCTAGGATTATTATCACTGGTGCTTTCTAAATTTTAGGATCATTCTCAGTTTATCTCCTGAATTTTAAAAATTTTCACATTACGCTCTGAATTTTGAATTGTTCCCACTTAACTTTTTTTGTTACAATTCCTGTTAAAATCAGACAGAAAAAAAGAGGTTAAGTGTTACTATGTGGTTCTTATATGTTTGTTTCTAACGGAAAGTCAAACAGAAATACCATATGATTACATTTCTTTCTTTTTTTCTATCAGTTTTTAATAGAAATTACAATAAAATGGGTTAAGTAGATACAATGTAAAATTTATGAGACAAAGTGAGAATTTTTAAAATTCAAAACATAAACTGAGAAAAACCTTAAAATTCAAGACCACAAATGATAATAATCCTTATATCTATATAATCCAATGCAATATAATTTGTCTCTTGTTTTTTTTTTTTTTTTCGTTTATCATTTATAACCAGTTTGCAACCTCATCAATTCTCTTGTTTTAGGTTGTATATCTGAAGTTGTTTGAACGTTATACTTAAATCAAAAATCATGATTTTATTATAATATTTTTTATCTCGTAAAGAATTTAAATCCTAAAATTTTCCCTCTCATAAAATTTTTGATAATGAAACAAAATTTAAATTTAAATATACTTTCTTTGGATGTTTTAACCAAAAGTGTGATATAATTTCCAAAATCCAGGGACAAAAGTGTCAATTAAGAAGAAAGACAAAATTGGAATAACCCAGATAGCACTACTCTATCAAGCATTTCTAGAGTTTTCTCAGCAAAAAAAAAAAAAAAAATAATAATAATAATAACAATAATAATAATAAAGACATTTGTCCTTTTTAAAAATAATTCTTTTAAAAAATTTTATTAGTAAAATAATTTCTTAAAAAATTTTATTTATAAAATGATCTTATTTTATAAAAAATGAGTAAATATTTTTTTTTATAAAAAATAAAAGAAGATTATTTTTACTAATTTTATTTTGTTAGAAAGTTATTAGAGCATATTGTCCTTTTGTAGAGCTTCATTTCAATCGGAGACGATCATAATAACACTCCATTCTCCAAAGTCCAAAGTCCAATGGCCTCCTCTCCAGTGAAGTGTTCTTCGTACAAAAAGTACGAGATCAGGCGAAGAAATCCCGACCGTAGATCCGCCGCACTCTTAGTGATCGACGTTCAGAATTACTTCTCCTCCATGGCCAAACCCATCCTCCCCAGCCTCCTCTGCACCATCCGCCTCTGCCGACGGGCCTCCATACCCGTCTTCTTCACGCGCCACTGCCACAAATCCCCCGCCGACCACGGCATGCTCGGCGAGTGGTGGAACGGCGACCTCATCCTTGACGGCACCTCGGAGGCCGAGCTCATGCCCGACCTCGACCGCCGCCCCGACGACGTCGTTCTGGAGAAGACCACCTACAGCGCTTTCCAGGGCACGCGCCTCGAGGAGATCCTGAGGGAGCGGCGCGTGGAGGAGGTGATCGTGACGGGCGTGATGACGAACCTCTGCTGCGAGACGACGTCGCGTGGGGCGTTTGTGAAGGGGTTTAGGGTTTTCTTCTCGACGGACGCGACGGCCACGGCCAACGAGGAGCTGCACGACGCCGCTTTGAAGAATCTGGCCTACGGGTTCGCTTACTTGGTTGATTGCGACAGGCTTCAGGAGGGGCTTTTCGGTAAATTAGACAATAATTAACCCCTTTTTTTATAATAATGTTTTGGCATAATGTTGCAAAATTTCATCCAAAATAAATAAATAAATAATGCTTGTAAAAAAGTTGGACCGTTGAGGGAATATCTGGCACGGGAAGGACTGGATTACTCCTATAGTGTGCTAAGCTTGTCTTATTTCCTATTTTCTTTCTTTTTTTTCCTTTTTTGGGTCCAGGAGGCAGGATGGATGAATTTGAACAATTCTGGTGCAAAAATAAAAGCAAATGGGACATGAAAATAGATTTTTAAGAGGGTGTTTGGTACGATAATTTGTGTTTCATAATTCTTTTTTTAAAAAATATACATAAATTAAAAATAATTTTAAATTATGATTCTGAATTTGTGAATTAAATTTTACTATTGTTAATAGTGTTGTAATTTTTATGTATTAGATCACAAAAAAAATCATCTGTACGGTAGTTTGCATTTTGCATTGAATGTTATAAGTATAGGTGAGAGAATTTTTTTTTTTTTTCAACTAAATCTGAGCATTTATTCTGTTTTTCTTTCTTTCTTCTTCTCCTACTTCTGTTCTCCCTTTTAAAGAAGAAATAAAAATTTCACCTTATTTGTTTTGAGTAAGGATGAAAATAGGTATAAATATTAATATTTTAAAACTACAATTATTTTAAATATCAATATTCTAAAACTATAATTATTATTATAAAAAATCGATATTGATAGAAATATCAAAAAAACAATTACAAAAATTATAAAAGTTTACATTAGAACATATTTATAATATTTTAGAGTAGAGTAAACACTGAAATGATAAATAAATTAGCAAGTTGTACATTAAAATAAAAGCCCTCTTGTAGGAAGATTGGTTAGTGGAAGACAATTAATAGGCAATGGAATCGCGAGCTTATACGGCATATTTTCCTCCCTATTCTTAACATCATGTTGAGTCGTAGTGCGAGTGAAAATTTTTTAATGCGTTTAAAATTCATTTTAAAATAATTTTATTTTTTTATAAAAATAGAAATGAAATTTTTTTTAATCTCATATAAAAATTATTTTTAAAAATGCGTATAGTAGCTTTATTAAGAGATTATTTTTAATATAAAAAACTCATTAATTTCTCTTTCTGTGCTTGAGAGAAGAGAAAACGAAAATAAAAAATAAAAAATGACTAAAAGTCGTTTTCTATTTCTCTCATATTTTACACTAAATCAAAAAATAGTTTTCATTTTCATTTTTTATTTTTAATTGTATCAAACGCCGTTCTGGAATCGTTTTCATTTAAAAAAAAAACGTGAAAAATAAAAAATAAGAACAATTCTAAACACAACATTTGAGTTTGGCATTTTGACCCTAACAGTGTGTTTGGTAAGGTGGAAAAGAGAGAGGAAAGAAAATAGATGAATGATTTTGTAGAGAAAAATAGAATTTTAGGTTGTTTGGTAGAGAAGAAATGAGAAAGGAAGGAAAATAAAAATTCATGGGGCTCACTAATTTTTAATCCTTCCAACTTTAGGAAGAAAAGTTGAGGGAAAAAATTTAATAAAAAAATAAGATGTAAAATAACAATTTTAATATTTACCATTCATCATATTTTTATTTGTATTAGGGTATTATTGTAAAATGCATTAAATTTGATATTTTTTTCACTTTTCTTTCTCTTCTACCAAACAATATGAGAGAAAACCGTTTTACTTCTTTCACTTAGGTATTTTACTTCTTTTGTCAGGTATGAGATGTTTGCACACTTTGGCCTAAACTTAAAGCAGGTGGTTTTGAGGTGCTCTGTGTCCTTTTTAGCCAAGTAGCAACTCATAGGATTTGGAAGTTTTTTATGTGTTAGCATGGGCGGTATGGTTGGCACGAAACCAGTTTATCCATCATCATGTGAGACTAGGAATGTAACACTCGGTTAAATTGATTGAAATTAATTAATTTAATCTGGTTGTTTGTGTTAATTAATTTAAAAAATAGTGTTTTAATTTTAGTTATAACTATTCCATTATAAATTTTCTACAATTTAAAAGTTATTTTTAGAAATTATAGTTTGACCCATCGACTTTTAAATATTTATAAGTTAGTTCAAACTATTTAAAAACTTCACAAAAATATCCCTGCTGGACTTTTATATTTATTTTATCCATTATGTATTGTCAATAAATGAAAAAGACCAATTTAGGTCCAATACCTTGTTGGGAGAAAGAGGAAAATAGGTTAAGATTTGAGATGAATTAAAATTAATAAGCTAATAGTTTACATAAGTTAATAAATAGGCTAAATTATTGTTTTCATTCATAACTTGTCTGGTTATGAACCATAACTTGACAAGTTATTCACAGTTTTTGTCCATAACTTATCTGGCTATGAATTATAACTTGATAAATTTGTTCATAACTTATCTGGTTATGAACTATAACTTGATAAGTTATGACCTATTAATTTCTATAACTAAAAATTGACCTATTAATTTTTAAGTCTGACCAATTTTCTAAAAATTGACCAATATACTTGAAGCCGGTGCTAACGTGGGAAATTGGGCTCCCTTGACAAGGTTCGACTGTTTTGGGCTAAAACAAAAGCCCAAGCCCAATTTGAAGAGTCTGTACCAAAGACGAACTGTAGGATAAGAACCGTATTGGATAGGCGCCATACCCTGCAATGCAATCCTATCTATCCAACAAACGCACTTCAACTTTGGTTCGTTTAAGGCAGATTTCCTTCGAAGCCAAACTATCCCCATCTTCATCTCTCTCTCTCTCTCTCCCTCTCTCTCTCTATACCAAATAAAAGAGGAGAGTGTCAAAATGGATGTCTTTCTTTCTTCTACGATGCTCACAAACCAGGGCTGTGTAATGGCACGGCCGTGTTTTCCGGTCAGCTTTTCCAGTTCTGGGTCGGTCTCAGTTCTCGGCTTCTCTCTGCCAAGCCTCAAAACGACATCTCGCAGAAAACATGGAATTGGAGTCACGAGAGCCTCAGTCGCAGTTGAACAGCAGACCCAGAAGAGTAGAGTTGCTCTACTCAGAATTGGCACTAGAGGAAGGTGCATTTTTTATTTTTTGATTTTATTTTACTCTCAATTATTTAGTTCGTTTGACATGGTTGTGTTCAAATCGAAATGGGATTTCCTCATTTTTGCCGAAATTACTCTTTTCATGAAATTGTTGTCACTTGTCGAGTTAAAAGGGTTTATCCGAAGAAGTTAATGGCTTAATGGCTTACTCTTTTAGCTTCTTATAAACTGTCCTTTTGCGTTTTTTGTGTTTATGGAATTTAACTTCTAGTTAATCTATACATTTGAAGTTCATTTTTCTTTTCGATCTCGTTGTTTTGTGTAAGATTCATTATTGATCAAATGAGTTGGGTTTTGTTTAGTTTACTTGGTATTTTTCCATTGTTTCTTTTTTTTTTTTCCCCTTAAACAAATGAGCATTTATCTATATAGAGGTAGTTAATTTCTATAGATTTTGTAATTCTAATTACTTGCACGTAAAGTTTATTGCATCAAACTGATATCTTTGTAGTTCATTGCACTTTTTTCTGCTAAGAGTGAAGACCCTTTGGAGTTTTCTTGGTAGAAATAAAATGTAATTGAAACAGGTTGTAGAACCTTTTCTGTGTACTGATAGTTGAACCATTGGATTAAATATTGCTTGTGATGTTATCCTTTATATAAGTTTATTCCAGAATATTCGTCCATGATTTTATTTTGTGGCAAATTACTAATATATTTTCTAAATATAGGATAGCCCACTAGCACTTGCCCAAGCTCACGAGACTAGAGATAAATTGAAGGCATCACATCCAGAACTTGCTGAAGAGGGAGCTATTGAGATAGTGATAATAAAAACGACGGGTGATAAAATACTTAGTCAGCCCCTCGCGGACATAGGCGGGAAAGGGTTATTTACTAAAGAAATAGACGAGGCGCTTATAAATAGCGACATAGATATTGCTGTCCATTCAATGAAAGATGTCCCGACCTACTTGCCAGAAAAGACTATTCTACCATGTAACCTTCCGCGCGAGGATGTTCGTGATGCATTTATATCCTTAAGCGCAGCTTCACTGGCTGAGCTCCCAGCTGGGAGCATTGTCGGTACTGCTTCACTTAGAAGGAAGTCACAGATACTCTATAGATATCCATCACTCAAGGTAAGATACTATATTGCGAAACATGCTACATAAACACGCTCAGACATTGCTATTATGGATACTTGCACAGTTCAAGTGTAGTGACAGTTGAATTCATTTAATATTTACTTCAAAACTAAAAAATTGGAGCCCTGAATTTTAGAAGTTGGAGTCGTTGAAATTGAAACAGCTTTCGATCGTGACAAGAAAATAGCTAGCTGATAGTGATATTTGTGATATAGTGTTAATGGTATATATTTTTCTTTCTTTCTGGCGCCCCCCTCACATATTTATTATTTATTATTTTTTTATTTTTTATATTTTCCCTCCCTTTGTGTATGGATATTCATAAATAGTTGCAAATCATATTCAAAAAGGTCCAAGTTGACACTTTGATGTCTTTGCAGCTTGATCGGTTCAAGATTCATTTTTTCTTTTAACACTTTCAATTAGGTAAAAGAGAGAGGCTCTTATGCTAGAATTGAGAAATTTATGGCTTGAATCGCTTGTGTTATGTTATTTATTACCTGTGTCTACTACTTAGGCAAAATACCGTAACTCATTATAACCAAGAAACTGAAAGAAATGAAAGAAAGGGGGGAAAATGAGGAAGAAACAAAATGTAGAAAAAACTTCAGAAACGAATGGGATTAACCATGGACAAGAGGGAGATTTTTTCAAACTTTTTATAGAACAGACATTGCCGTCTATATTTGCACTTGATTTAATGGTGGACGTAGGTTTTGATGTGGATGATGAGCTTAAGCTATCCGTGATTCTCAAGTTCACGTTGGCATTAATGAGATTGATTTAGTATGTAAATTCCTTGTAGAATTTTATATTTTGGTTTTGTTTCAATCCAAATTTATATTTGACTATTTGATGGCATGTGATGGATTTCAGACAGTGGACACTAAGTCCATGAAAACGTGCTCTGTTTTGATATTTCTCAACAGGATTATTTATTTATTGTTACTGTTTGTGGAGATTGTTGCTTAACATCTTTTTTCTAGATTCATAATAAATGGCATCAGAAGCACGTCTAATGTTTCTTTTTTTGAAAATGGTGATGTCTTCTGTTCTGTCTTGTTTATGCTTTTGTTGATCTCATTTTCAGGTAGAAGACAATTTTCGGGGCAACGTCCAGACACGGTTGAGAAAACTTAATGAGGGGGTAGTCCAAGCTACCTTATTGGCATTGGCTGGACTCAAACGTTTAAATATGACAGAGAATGTGACTTGTATTCTCTCAATAGATGAAATGCTTCCAGCTGTTGCACAAGGAGCCATTGGAATTGCCTGTCGGAGTGATGACGACAAAATGGTGGGTCTTTAAATTCTTCCATATGAATTATTATGCCTTTTCATGATCCAGATACTTCTATAAGTTAGTAATTTATGATCTCTTCATGCATAATCATTACTAATGATGGGAGACACATTTTATGTCCTCCTATCAGTTATCATTTGAGAAGCTAAGGATATTAAAGTCTAAAAAGATGTTTCTTTGAACTAATTGTTCTTCCATATGATAGTTGAAAACATCTCTCAAACACTCTTCATATGAACCATTAGTTTTTTGTTTCTTGTTGAGACCTGCAATTTTGGTTTAGGATACAAGAGATTCTGCATGCAAGGCCTTGCTAGTATGAATATGCATACGATGCTGGCGTTAGCAGAAAGATATTTGGCGGAGGGCATTCCATATTTGTTGAACTGATGCCCTCAGGTTATGCTTTTTTAGTTCTCTGTAGAATTGGTAAAACAGCAGGAAAACGATGGAGACCAGCCACTTTTCTGAAGAGGATCTTTGAAATTAAAATGCATTATTGGACATCCTATGCACCTTTGATATTTCAGCGAATGACTTGGTTGTCCCTCTCTGGCTTGCACATATTGGGTTAGATCATATGTTAAAATCTACAATTCAGTTTTGTCTTGTATACAAATTTAGGGAAAAACATATAGTTTCCTTTGATAACATTCAGCGTCCAATAAAAATGGCCGTTTTCTGATGTGCGTGACTTGATTTAGTCATGCAATGTCCCGATATATGGTTGATAAATTTGAAGCAGTCCATAGAATGGAAAATATCCTTATGTGTGAAGAGTTTTGGATAATTGGAATGTTCCTCAGCATTCTTCCGGTGGGATGTTTATCTTGTCAGGCTCAACAAAAGGATTTTAATGTCTTACTCGAGCATAATATTGTCTGCAAAAGCTCATTTTTCACCTATATGCCGTTACAGTCCTCTTCTTCAATGATTCGCCGGTTTTTGCTTGCAGGCTAGTTACATAGCATCATTGAATCACGAGGAAACGAGATTAGCAATAGCATGTGAGAGAGCCTTTCTCACGAAATTAGATGGATCTTGCCGCACTCCTATAGCTGGATATGCCAGCAAAGATGAGGATGGAAACTGCATATTCAAAGGGTTGGTGGCTTCTCCTGATGGAACCCGAGGTACGAAAATCTTGTTGCGAAGAAAGAAATCCTATTTATTCGTCGTGAAATATTTCTGTAATCTGCTTTTTCTTATTTCCCTTCTAAACTAACTAGTTTTTCTTCTCTTTATCTAGTGCTTGAGACATCCAGAAAAGGGCCATATGCCTTTGAGGATATGATGAAGATGGGAAAGGACGCAGGTGAGGAGCTCCTTTCAAGGGCAGGTCCCGGCTTTTTTGACAGTTGAGTAACTGACTCGTAGATGTTAGGCTCCCGCGATTTTAGATTATTTTCACCAATTGTTTGTATCAATCTCTTGAGGTATTTCTTGTAACATTAAGAAGGTTCATTGTGTGATTAGTCATTAATCTAGATGGAAATTCGATTGCGAAAAATAGGTTAAGCTGTTGTATTCTGAGTTGTACTAATTAGATGAAAATTTTTGTTACATGGACCCATCTCTCTTATATGTATGCTTTTATCATTGAAATTTGTGATCTTCACCAATCTCTTAATCAGAATCTGGATTATATCTTTATAATGGATATTATAGTCAGGAATCAGGATAACCTTCAATTGATTGGGTTAACAATTATATGTGGTTGGTTTTAAATCAATGTGTCAAAGGTTTTAGATCTACAATTGGAATGATTTTGGAAAAAGGAAAATACTTTAGTTTCATTTAATTCTGTTGAAGAATCGTTTAATTCATCTATTTATTTGCACCCAACCAAAAAAAAAAAAAAAAAAGACTTTAAAATGGTTTAGCTGGCAAATTCTTATTGGCCAAAAAGTGCTCAATCAGCAGAAGAGCCTGCCTTGGGGCAAATTGGGGAACTTCATGACCTGCTCCTCTTATGGTCACAAAAACTAACCCCTTGTATTCAACCGTCCAACCTCCAACCTATTGAATATAAACCAAAAAAAAAAAAAAATACAAATTTTTAAGTTGTTAAAAAAGGTTGAAATAATAAATATGAAAACAAATTAAATAGTAAGTAAAAAAAATGAAATATTATAGACCAAAGTCTCGTTTAATTTACTAATTCGAGTTTTCAATTTCAGTTTTGCTACAGTTAAAAGCTTTTAAAAAAAAAATCACGTCTTAATTTTTTCTGTTACAGTTAAAATCTCACATAAAGTCACATCTCAGCTCGAATTAAAAACTCATATTAGCGAACTGAACGAGACCCAAGTCATTATCATACCTCTTCATTGTTGTACCAAGGAGTCCAGTCTTGAGTTATTTCTAATCCAAGCTTTTTCAATGTGTATCTAGTAGCCGTAACTGGAATTCTCCCATCAGTATCTCCGCTGTTAAAAAACATGTATAACATATTTTAGACTAATTGGCAAACATATTTTAGTTATTTTGTTACGCACCGCGAGGTTTATATTTACTGTTTATTAGTATTCTGTCCCCTGAATTATTTTATTAGACACTAAAATCCTTTATTAGCACTTTTTCTCTCTTTAAAAGTTGATCAAACAAGGATTTTTTTTTTTTTTTTAATTTAAACGACAAACAACCGACTACGTACCTGTAAACCCAAACGCGGAGTCCTCCGGTTACAAGCTTTCTAATTATGGGAAGAACGGATGCCGGTGCATCTTTCCAGAAGGAAATATTTTCACTACAAAAAAGGGAACCCCAGTTAATAATATTGATGATCATGATTCATGTATTAAACTCAAATCGGCAAACTGAACAGGACCTTTATATACCTGCAATGAGTCCATGGATAGGGAATTTTGGTGACATTGGCATGCAATGCAGCTTGGACATCAGGCCTATTTAAATAGACCGCCGTGTATTCTGATGCACATGGGTCGTATCCTGCTGATCTTTTGTGCCATCCTTGCTGTTGCTGATAATATTATGATCAATTTTCATGATCAGTCATTTTCTTAAGGGACACGTATATATTCTCTATAAAACATTACAAAATTACCAACTACAATCTGTAGTAGTAGTTACAAGTTTAAGTACTTACGACTGTGTATATATATATATATATATATATATATCTGATTACGACTAAATTCATGGAGTGATAATCACCAATATTTTTGACAAATAAATTGCTAAAGTAACTCACTCTTACCAAGCTATAATGATATTGCTAGCTATAGTCACCAGTTGTGTCCAACACAAGTATTTTAGGTAAAATACAACACTAGCATGAACATTGCATGTAACATGCATCATTGGACAATTTAGACTTCCTTTCGAAAACAGTAGTGCCAGAGACACCAGTAATTCTAATCCCGATTTTGATACTAATTTGCGTGTCGGTGAATTGTTATTTTATTGATAAATGCATAATTTAATTAACACGATAATCTATTAAATACTTAAATAACATGTTACATGTGGGTTGTTATAAAAAAGATTGAGATTAGAATTTTTTTTTTTTTTTTTTTTTTTTTTTTTTTTTTTTTTTTTGAAAGAGCGGCGTCATAATGATATTTTGGTTATCTGGACAATCATCAAAATTTAGAAGCAATAATAAGCATTAATTCAATTTTCCTATTTAATGTACATGAGAATGAACTTACATATTTGTGAAACAAATTCTTTGGAGTGCCAAAGCGTTGGAAAACTGGGCGTTGCTGCTGCCTTGTGACGGTGCTATTTCCATTGATGATACACGTGGGAGTATACAAGCTATACATGTCAATGATCTTGTACACATCAAAGTATTGGTTCATCAGAATATCACAATCATTTGGTGGATTTGGATCACTGAAATTGCATTTGCTCTTAATTCCCTCATATAAAGTGTCGGAAATCACTGCATGATCCCACGCATAATCAATCATTCCTTTCTGATCTGTTTCGTCGTCTAATAATGCGTTTCCTATCTGCAGTGATATCGTGTATATATTTTATATATATAATGATTAGTGAGTAAAACTTTGAGCAACAGTTGATGACGATGTTATTTTAAGAGATGTTTAGTTCATGGATTAGAATTATGAGATTATAATAATTTTCGATTTACGTGTATTTTTTGTGAGAGAAAATACTGTAGTGAATCATAAATTATGATTTGAATCGGGGTACGAATCTCCCAACCAAACAACTCTAGTCTCATTTGCTTCGCGAATTCGAGTTTTCAATTTTAGCTGAGATGTGATATTTTTTGAGAGCTTTTAACTGTAACAGAAAAAATTAGATGTGACATTTCTGAGAGCTTTTAACTGCAGCAGAAAAAATTAGACGTGACATTTTCTGAGAGTTTTTTAACTGTAGAAACCTAAAATTGAAAACTCGAATCGGTGAAATGAACGAGGCATTTTAACTCTTCCATAGTTAGAAGCTAAAACCTTTTTTTAATCTATTTCTTAATATTTTTGGTGCTATTGTAGTGATGATACAAGATGGTAATTATGTGTGACATGAAATGATGTATATTGATAAAATTATTAGAGAAGAAGGATAAATTTTTTTTAAATGTTGTTAAAGTATAGTGGTACAAAATGAATAATGAAGTAAATATTACCATGAAGCCCTTGAGGTTTATGTAATTTCTCTTTTGCGCACGCTTGTTTTTGTCAAAAATGACCTCGGAAAGTTGTGGAACATAATGCCCTGAGAAAGTCATGTGCAAATTGAAATCAGCTTATTTTAAACACCGGAAGGGGTGAAAAATGAGAAACTGAGGCCAGTGACGAAGCCAGGAATTTTAGTCAGAGGACTAATACATAAGTAAATTGTAATTCATTCACTATTTTGTCGTTAGATTTTTTTTTATCAGCAAGATAAAAGTGGAAAACTTATAAAGGTAAATTTAACAAATCCCAATAATACTGATACTTAGGCTCCGTTCATTTCACCGATTCAAGTTTAGAATTCGAGTTTTGTTACAATAAAAAGCTCTTGCAAACAGTCACATCTAACTTTTTTACTACAGTAAAAAGATCTCACATAAAATTACATCTTAACTCGAATTAAAAATTCGAATCAGCGAACTAAACGGGCTCTTAATCTCTATTCTATTGTACAATTGATTGTTAACAATATTCATTCTAGATATATGCACTATCAAACATAGCAATTATAACAAGTATAATCATAAATAGAATGACAAACGAAAATAAAAAAAAAATGTTATAGACATATCACTAATTGATTACTTTGTTAATATCTATATTTTTTATATATAAAAATATTATGATGCAAATTATTGTATACTCTTTGTTAATTTCTCCCTAACAAATTATTGTATACTCTTTAAAAAAAAAAAAAGAGGATATATGCATCAAAGGAAAAAAAAAAAAAAGAACTAAAAAATGAGAGAAAAATCAAATAGAATTACTTTAACAAACTATCAAAGCTATTATTGAGGAGAGAAGATCTTGTTAAGTAATTAGATATGTTATTTAGCTCAAGTTAATATTTGCAATCTTGAGGGAAATGGAATGAAATATTTAGGCCATGTTTGGAATTGATTCCGTTTTTATTTTTCATGTTTTTTGAGAAAGAAAAAATGAAAATGTTTGCAAAACGGCATTTGGTGCAATAAAAATAAAAAACGGAAATGAAAATGATTTTTTGGTAGTGTAAAATGAGAGAGAAATGAAAAATAACTTTTAGTCATTTTTCATTTTTTGTTTTCGTTTTCTCATCTCTCGAGCACAGAAAGAGAAAGAGAGACATTAATGAGTTTTTTGACACTAAAAATAATTTCTTGACAAAATTACTAAACGCAGTTTCAAAAATGATTTATGTCTGAGATTGAAAACGTTTTCATTTTCATTTTCATACAAAAAAATAAAATCATTTTAAATCAAATTCTAAATGCTCCCTTAGTTTTTTTAAGGGGTCCTATATGTGAATTTGATATAAACAAGTGTACATAATTGCAAATAGAAAAAAGCTGAAGTCCCCCTGGGCCTTATATAGCTTCGTCTCTGACCGAGGCGCACTACATAGTAATTATGTTATAACTCTATTTTCATGACTTCAGTCTATCATATATCATGCTTATATGATAGTTGATCATATTATAAAAACACAACACTTTTCAGTGGTTGCACACATAGTCTAAAGGTAAAATCACATTTAATTGTATTAAAGGGTGAAACATTAAACGAAACATTATAACCGTGTTTAGAATTGATCCCGTTTTTTCACATTTTTTGAGGAAGAAAAAATAAAAACGTTTTTAAAACGACGTGTGGTGCAATAAAAACAAAAAACAGAAATGAAAATGATTTTTTGATTTAGTGTAAAATGATATAGAAATGAAAAATTACTTTTAGTCGTTTTTCATTTTTTATTTTCGTTTTCTCCTCTCTCGAGCATAGAGAGAAAGAAAGACATTAATGGATTTTTTTATACTGAAAATAATCTCTTGATAAAACTATCAAATGCATTTTTAAAAATAATTTCTGTCTGAGATTGAAAACGTTTTCATTTTTATTTTCATACAAAAAATAAAATTATTTTGAAACGAGTTTCAAACCCACCTTATAAACTGCAATCATCATCACCATCACCATCATCACCATCATCATGACATCATGACATCATCATCATCATATTATTATTATTATTATTATTATTTGTTCTGATGTACCTGCGTAGCTTTCTCCAGCGATGTAGAAGTCATGAGATTTATACTGTGGGAATCTTCTAAACCAATTGATTAGAAAAATGTAGGAGTCCTGGGCTATAATATAACCAAAAAAAAAAAATGTTGTGCGCATGAGATAATTTAATAGAACATACTAAAAAAAATACATATAAAAATAATGGGGTAGGATTGGGATCACATTCAAATTTAGCAGCCAAATTACCAGTAATTGTATCGCCAAGATTCGTAATGTCACTGCTGGTATTGGTATAAGAAAACCCAACTCCAACAGGCGATTCCAGAAACAATAAATTAGCAGCTGTAAAAAAAAAAAAATAAATAAATAAAAAAATAAAAAAATTACCTACTACGGTTTTTGAAAAAGTGAGATGGAACAATTTGAATTAAAAAAAAAATAAAGAAATTAATGTAGAGGATATGTTTGAAAGGAAATTGTTTCATATATATATATACCATTGTTCCATGTATAAGGATTGAACTTTAGCTTAGGTTTGCCGCCATTTTGAGGAAAGAAAGGACCTAGTTCTTCTGCTGCTCCAAATCCAATTGATGAACAACCTGGGCCTGAAATTTACAATTTTAGAGATTAATTTGAGACAATTCATATCAGTGTGTGTGTGTGTATATATATATATATATATATATGTCATTCACAAGGTATTTTTTATTTGTATAACTATAGGAAATTGTAGGGTGGATGATTCAAACATTTCCGCGCAATAATTTGTTTGGTTGGAGGGAAAGACACATGATTATCTCTATTATGGGCACACAAGGACATCACGTTTTTCACCTAATTTATATGACTAAATGGACGTTTGGTTCACGAATTCAGAATTATGATTCAGAATCATTCCCGGTTTACGTGTGTTTTTTATGAGAAAAAATATTATAGTGAGCTACGAACCATAATTTGAACCATGATACGAATTCTCATACCAAATATCACCTAATTTTATGAGATTTAAGTTATCACGCGATAAACATGTGATTATATTCACTAAATTTTAAAAGTTATGATCAAAATTTTAAAAAAAAGAAAAGAGAGAGAGAGAGAGATTAATATGAAATAGAAAACAACAGATTTAAGGTCCAAATCATCAAAATAAACAAATAATTTAGAGACTAGCTAACATTAGCAAAAATCCAATTCTAGTTATTTTATTAGCTGAAACCCTTCTAATTAATTAACTTTTCTGGTGGGCAATCATATTCTTATTCACCTTTTGTTATTCTCCTGAAATATATACATATTATAATGTATAATTGACCTTGTTTATCATCTTCTTCTCACATTCTGATGTATGTCTCCTAATTGTTCTCTCTAATAACAACGATTTTGTTTAAGAAAAATACTAGTTTATAATACTGCAATAATTTTTTAACGCATTAGAATTGACATTTTATAATAGTGTCAAATTATTTTTTGATGTCAAATTCTGTATCGCGTGGTTTATGGGACTGCATATGTAATCATTGAAAAAGTGTTGGTGATCTTTAAATTCAACAAACTAGCTAGCGGAACCCTTTTCTCCACATTCTGTCCTATTCCTTTTCAAGAATCTTTAGAGTGAGTTTTTGACATTTTACATCATCACAGCTGTTTTTTTCTTTTACTTTTGCTACATAGAAAAATTCAAGTTAGTTTGGCCCCGTTAATTTTACTGATTCGAGTTTTCATTTCTAAGTTTTTATAGTAAAAAGTTATCAAAAAATATCACATCTAACTTTTTCTACTACAATAAAAAACTCTCAGAAAATGTCACATCTCAATTCGAATTAAAAAATCAAATCCGCAAAGTGAACGAGGTCTTTATGACTGTCGTTTTTAATATGATTATGATTAATAGTAAAAGCAAGAGATGTTCATAATATTATTCATATTAAAAATGATAATTATTTATTGATGCGTCTTTTAATATTATTCATATAATTATTCATGAAGATGTGCATAATGACAGATTTAAGTACAGTTCAGTAGGGGTGAAACTTTTTTGAAAAAAATATTACCTTTACAAATTTTAAAATTTTACATTTAAATCTCTACTAAAATAATATATGCCCCCACTAAAATAAATATATTTTCTTATATGCCTCCACTAAGATAAATATATTTTCTTATATGCCCCACACTAATTCACTTTACTCTTTTGGTTTTTAAATTTT
Source organism: Morus notabilis (assembly GCF_000414095.1). Taxonomy (NCBI): domain Eukaryota; kingdom Viridiplantae; phylum Streptophyta; class Magnoliopsida; order Rosales; family Moraceae; genus Morus; species Morus notabilis. The sequence continues at coordinate 127,106 of NW_010368050.1, read as the reverse complement.
TAGTGTACACCCCACTAAAGTAAAAGACTGACTCTGTCATTAAATGTGCATGACAATCGTTTATTATAATATATTTAAAAACGATCTCTGTTTTTTAAAATAATAACTATTACAACTCAATAAAAAAAAATTACGTTAATCTATTGATTAAGATGGAGAAAATCTTCTCCACAAAAATGTTGGTAGTTCAAAAAAAAAAAAAAAAAAAAAAAGGGCCATATACTAATATTGCTGAAAAAATATCGCACGTGTTGTGAAAATATTTATTGGATTAAATCATGGTGAGGTTCAGTACAAACAAGTGGACAAGTAATCAATAACTACGTACGTTTGCAGTGTCGTGCCTAAAAGGGATGATATATATGCTTGGTCTGCTGCTTTTATTATCCAGAGAAATAACACACCAACAATGCTCTCCATTAAAGAAAGCAAGATTTTTTCTACGAATTTTTCACTCGTGATATATATATCTCATTTATTTTACTGATTTAAATTTAAAATTTAAATTTTATTACAATAAAAAACTCTAAAAAATAGTCACATTTAAATTTTTTACTGCAGTAAAAAGCTTTCACATAAAATCACATCTCAATTTGAATTAAAAACTCAAATCAGCGAACAAAACGGACCACGTAATAAATTAAGAGAGAAGAATTCTAAAAGAAAAGACAAGAGGACATTTGAGTTTCAAAATTTCTATGAGCTGTCTGATCTCTTTAATTCTATAGGAAGGGTAGAGAATAAAAATGGCGATACCAAAACGTAAGAATGATCCTTTCCCTTAAAAGGAAAAAAAAAAAAAGTAAAAACAATCAATACTAATTTGCATAATGAGTGTGTGTATTTATATATGATTAAAATATCCTTGAAATTATAATTAAAATTATAATAATGCTAATCCAACCATACGTTGATCCTTCGTACAAAAAAAAAAAAAAAAAAAAAAAAAAAAAAAAAACTATGATCCTGATAAGGTCGTTGACTATTTGGACCTTATATTATATGATAAGGCAGCTACAACCACATATTGATTGTAAATATCCATATCTTATTTTTGAAGGAACGGCTTCCGGGTCTTAAGATATGTAAAGATTTTTCGCACATAATCTTGTTATACGAATAACTTCATTGACTAATTAACTCGGACTTGTTAGTGATCAATTGACTGACCATTTCTTTCATATTTTTGTTAGTGTTTTTTAATTTTTATGATGACCATTCATAATTATACGTCAATTATATATTGGACAGAAAAATGGTGACCATTTTCTCATAAATTATACGTCAATCATTTAACATAATTAATTAAAGGAGGAGTATCTTTTAGTATTATTATTATTATTATTATTATTATTATAGTATTAGTTATTTTTTTTGTGTAAAAATAAAAACGAAACGACATTTGTTTAGTAAATATTTTGAAAACAAAAATAAAAATGAAAACAATGAGAATAATTTTTGTAAATGAATTAAAAAATAGTTAAAAGTTGTTTTCACTTTTTTATTTTTATTTTTGAGTACTTATCAACAAATTAATATATAATCAAGTGCTCAGCGATAAAAAATTATGACCCTTCAGTGTTCTTTTTTTTTTTTTTTTTGGCTGACCCTGCAGTTTTTACTATAGCAGCCTTTGGTGAGAAGGAACAACTAACAAAAATAACGAGGTTACTATTAATCAAGTTAAATTATTAGAGAGTGTTGAAAGTAAGTATTCGTACCTCCATTAAGCCATAAGACGAGAGGTTTGTCTTGAGGTTTATCTACGGCTTCAAAGAACCAATAAAAAAAAGCTCTTCCGTGAGTTTCATTGACTGTGACATAGCCTGCAAAATGCTTGAATTTCACCGAAGAAGGCTGCCCCGGCAGCCCAACAACTCTGTCTGCTTCTTGCTCAGCTTGGATTTCATGGCCGATCAGTTTATAATCACTTATTGCTTGTCCTCTCACTAAGAAGCTCATAGTTATTATAACCAAAAGACTTGGAAGAAGATCATAATTCAAAGCCATTGGGAATTGAACCGAGAACTACTCTCTCTCTCTCTCTCTCTCCTCTTTCTCTCTCTAGAAGAGAGAATAGACAAGTGATGTATATATATATATTGAATACATGATGTACGTGCGGCTTTTATACGGTGAAAGTTCCAAAGTCGACAGATAAGAATTATGTGTGGTTTTGCTGTTAACTCATTCCGTTGGAAGTATGTACATAGATCCATGCGATTGGTTGATTAAAATATGTGTGTATTGCGCAACTGTTTGCTTCCAGAAGAGTCAAAGGTCATTAATCACTTGAAAAGGGGATTTTTTCGGTGTTTATTAGGGTCATATGTTTGGTAGCTTATATTGTAGGGTTTTCATCACAATTTCGCCTCGTTTATTTTACCGATTTGAGTTTTTAATTTTAGATTTTTACAGTAAAAAGTTCTCAGAAAATGTCACATCTAACTTTTTCTGTTACAGTGAAAAGCTCTCAGAAAATGTCACATCTCAGCTCGAATTGAAAACTCGAATCCGTGAAGTGAATGAGGCCGTCTTTCTGAACTTATCGTGATTTAGTAAATTACTCTTTAAATTTTTAATTTTGATAATGAACCCCCTAAACTTATAAAAATGTTACAATATACCCTATTCTACTAAATTTGCTCAAATTTTTTTGTTAGATTTAAAGGATTAAAAGTTGAAAAATTGTAAGATTTATATCACATTTGAATCGGGATATTAAAATTTTTCATCGAACGTGCTTTTTCGACACTAATTTAACACAATTATTGTCAAAATGGGGCGCATTGCAACAACTTTACAAGTTGAGGAGGTAATTTGCCAAAATTAAAAATTCAAGAGGCAAATTGTTAAAACCATATAAGTTCAGGGGACAAATGTGTAAAATACCCTATATTGTATAAGGTGTATTGTATTATGTTATACTATCATAATACAATACGGTATTTAGTGTTATGATGTATTCTGTTTGGGGTAAGAATACAATTGTTTTTAAAAATTATAGGGTCAAAATATAATTTTTCAAAAAAATTTAGGGTCAAATTTTAATTTTAATAGATTTTGGGGTTAAAACATAATTTTTCAAAAAATGCAGGGTCAAAATGTAATTTTTACATTTCTCCCCACAATTTCTAAACAATTATAGGTTTCAGTATGACCCTATGTCGGACTGAGTCCGACCCGCAATCGTGCCTAACCCTGACATAGATCATGGATTCGCTAAAAAAATAATACAATATAATACGCTAAAAATGAGACATATTTAATAATACGATATAGACCATATTAATTTTACTATCCGCATTAATTTATACAATACGATAATCACATTAAATATTGTGTTAATAAATTATTGTACAATACAATATTCAAATACAATCAAACAAACACACGCTAAGTGTCAATGTGAGTGACTAGTCATATGGAAAATCTAGCTAAGCTAAGAACTACCTAGAAAAAAAAAAAAAAAAAAAGAAGGAGAAAAGAGGTATGAAACTCGGAGGAATATTACTATCATATTCATTAGGTATAAAAAAAAAAAGAAGAAACAAAGCTTATAATTAAATTAACACTTAATAGCCTATTTGATTAATAGGTTTGTATATATATCTTCAATTTTTTTTTTAAGAAAAAGAACATACAAAAAGATTTAAATTATGATTTAAACAATATGTGCGAAACAAATGAGCTATAATTATTTGACATAGAAGTGTTGTAGGACATAAAGAAAAAAACCGTTTAGTTGAATTTCATATGGTCACTACAAATATTTTCACATTCCAAAACAAAATAAAAATTGGTCATGAAATGCCTTCTTTTTGGTGGCATAAACTTTCTGCAACCAAATTTTTTGGCCGCTAATTGGTCTCCATAATTTATCGTAGATAGAAAGCTCTCAAGTCGTAGAAAATAGGATTAACTTTGTACTTTTGGGATTCAAATTTAGATAAAAAAAAAAAACTATAATATTGATAAAACATTATCTACTTTGAGAGATTACACTTAATAATGCGACAAAATTTAATTGCGGAATGTCAAAATTCTTGTAGCCGGTTAATTTCACAACTAATTGTGAGGCAACAAGTAACTGAAAAAAATGACAAAATAACTTCACGAAGACTTTGAACAGTATAACAATTGTGTGAGCAACTACAGTAATCGCCTTTTGCTTTGTATATATGTTATAGATAAAATCCAATATTTAGAAATGTTCACTTAGGAGACGTTTGATTAATAGATTAGAATCATGAGATTAGAATTATTTTTTTATTTATGTGTATTTTTTGTGAGAGAAAATACTGTAACGAACCATGAACCATGATTCAAATCATGGTATGAATCCTCCAACCAAACGTCCCCTTAGGGTGTGTTTGGTAAGGGGATTCGTACCCTGATTCGAATCATGATTCATGGTTCGCTACAGTATTTTCTCTCATAAAAAATACACGTAAATCGAAAATAGTTTTAATCCTATGATTCTAATCGATGAACCAAACATCTCCTTACTTTAGGTGGATATATTTTTTTTAACTTTTTCTTTTCAAAAGGAAATCCAATAGATGAAAACAGGGGAGGAAATCCTAAACCGTATTTTTCTTTGGTGATTCATCAATAGTGATCACCTATGGTGAGTTCAATTTGGTCACTACTTTGCTGAATATACACAAAAAGACAACATTACGCAAAATAATAATAATAATAATGAAATTCTTGCTTGGCCTCATTTTTTCGCTGATTCAATTTTAAAATTCGAGTTTTATTACAGTAAAAAGTTTTCAGAATCAGTCAAATTTATTTTTTTTATTACAGTAAAAAATTCTCACATAACATCACATCTAAACTTAAATTAAAAATTCAAATCAGCGAACCGAACCGCCTTAAGAATCTCGTGATAACTCTTTACAATCCCTAATACTCAACCTTACGAGTTTCATGATCTACCCACTATGGCTGACGTAATTAATATTAAAGTCCGAATTAAGTTAATTATAAAAGTGAACCATGCATGCACTTTTTGGGGCAGGTCCAGTCAATTGCTTTGAGACGAAACCATTATCCCCCATGCTAATTATTACCCTTTTTTTTTAATAATAAATTTTCGTCAATTGCTTTCAGATGAAACCTTTGAAATATCCGCAAGGGCGGCAACTAAAATAATAATGACTTGCCATTTCTCTAGAATTTCTTAAATATTTCTTTAAAAATGTACGAGTCATTAGTAGGAAGAGATAATTATTTCTTAAAAATGTACGAGTCATTAGTAGAAAGAGATAAATATTTTTTAAAAATGTATCAATTAAAATTTTTATTTTTTATTTTTAATTAATATTTATTTTAATCAAATAATTATATTAACAAAAAGTATTAATCAATAATAAGTGATATAAATTTATACTCATATACTTTTAAAGGTAAATTAGGCAATTTTCCCTAATTCCCTCATCTCATGCAGGTTGTCTATTCCTAATTTTGCCGTAATAGAAATATGTGTTAAAAGTTTGTAAGATTGAATTACGATATATATATATATATATATATATATGAGCAATTTGCATAAATGGTCCTCAAGCTTTTTAAAAAGTGACAGTTTATTTCTTTCCATCAAATTGCGTTAAATTTTTAACAGAACATGTCACGTGACCTATCACGTTACCTTCTTTTTTAATAAAATGACTTAAATAAGATGAGATTGTACATTTTTAAATAAGTTAGGGGTCGTTTTGTTAAAAAAAAGATTGAGGATCAAACTATCACCTTTTAAAAAGGTTGAGGACTATTTGTACAAAATACTCTATATATAGAATTTCAATTTTAACCTCCGAAGAATATTTACCATTTACCTCCAAATTTTCAACTGTGACACTAATGGTACAAAAGCTTTATAAACGTTGCGCTAACGGTTTATCCATGACAAAACCGTTAAAAATGAATGGAATGAGCATGTAAGACGCACGTGATATGACTGAAGTTGTTAAAACGTCATTGATAATGCCCTTTAGCCTGTGGAATTTAGCAATAAACTACGCATATTTTGTCCATTTTGTAACAGTCTTGTCATTGAGACCATTAATGCAAAACTTGTAAAGTTCGAATGGTATTAGTGTGACAGTTTAAAAGTTAGGGTACGAAGTGAGACAACGAGTAAAAATGAGAGTGAAAATTGAAATTAACTCCTGTATATTTATTTACACACATAACGAGTGACAATATCAAAATAAATCCTAGGATAGATTGAGGAAAAAAAAATGCCTCATTTATTTTACTAATTTGAGTTTTTAATTTCAATTTTGTTACAGTTAAAAGCACTCATAAAAAGTCACATCTAACTTTTCTGCTACAATGAAAAGCTCTCACATAAAATCACATATAAATTCGAATTAAAAACTTGAATTCATGAACTAAACGATGTCAAAGAAAAAAAAAAACTCCACTATAGCCCTTTATTCTGCAGAAAAGTCGAAGATGTTTCATACCAAAGTTGTTTCAAAGAAATAACGAGGCCGGTTATGTTTCATACAAAAGTAGTCTTTACTATTTAGGAGCTCAATTATCCATACAAGATTCTTATCCTAAAATTATTTAAACACACATCTTAATTACCTCTTGAAATCATTGCACCCAAAAGACATAATCATTAGAGCCCGTTTGGTTCATGGATCAGAACCATGAGATTAGAATCATTTTCGATTTACGTATGTTTTTTGTGAGAGAAAATACTGTAGAGAATCATGAACCATGATTCGAATCAGAAAACGAATTATCCTCCAACTAAACGGGCTCTAATATTATTGATTTTGATAGTAGCCCGAGTTTTATAGCTTGCACGTGTATTGCTTGGTGATGACTTTCAGTACTAGAGAACACATTAATTCTAGTCAAGCTATGACCTCTACGCATATACCATATGTGTTCTAGCCATGTGACATATTTCTAGATAGCTTGATCACTTGCATCAAAAAATCGCATTATAGTTAACTCTATTACTTGTAGCATAAAGTTTGATTTATCTATATTTAGCCACACAATAAGCAAACACTAATTGTTAAACCAAAGTAGACATTAAGCCACATAATAAGATCCAAGAGAAAATGCATACTTTGCTTATTAAATATATATGCAACTAAAGAAAGTAAAGGGTTAATTTCAAAATTCTTTCCTGTGTTTTATGGAAAATTTCTACATTGGTAAGGTGTAATCAGAAAATATACCGTTTATTTTATTTGATTGGTCAATCCTCAGTTTTAACTAAAGCCTTAACTAAATCATTTAAATCTAATCTAAACATATATAAAAGAATCAAAAAAAAGGTTGCTTCTCCTTTAGCCACTCTTTTATTTTATATCAACCTCTTCTTTTTACTCTTTTGTTTTTATTTCTTATTTTTAACTTTTTCTTATTTCTAATTTTTTTTATCTCTTTCTTTTAATCAAAATATTTCCTTTTAAATATATCCCCACTTAATTTTTTAGGTCAAAAACTTCTGAATAAATTTAATTCTTTTTCTATGTGATTTTTTTAAATACATTTTTTCCTTTGCTCTAAGTAATAGACTTAGCTTTTAAGGAGGTCACGTATTATAATAGAAGATTCAAATTTATAAAATTATTTTCCATATGTGTAGCACATGGCTCAATTAATTTATAAGAAAAACAAAAAAAAGATAAGAACAGAAAAGACAAGATAAACACTAAAAAATTCAAAAATTTGAAGAAACCCCCAAAACAAACAAAACCTGAGGATTTGCGATCTCTAACACTGGGGAGATCGCCAGCAAAATGAGCTTTTTTGTTTTTACTATTTCCTCATTTTCTTTGAGAACAATTTGGTCATGGACGTCTGAAAAGCATATTTTTTAATCTAACATTGATCATAAAGTACGTACTTTTTATTTGTAATGCTTATTTGGTCATATAGTACGTACATTTTTATTTGTAATGCTTATGATGATTATACATTTGTTAAGTAAATGTTATAAGGATCTAATACTATGATTATGCCATTTAGTCATGCATATGAAGTATATTCGTATGCAAAACATATACTTTCAAAAGATATAGCATGAATATACGGTTCACAATGAGTAAATAAAGCATGCCATATTATTTAATAAGATTATGTTGCCTATTATCAATAGGGGCAAAGTCTACAGTCCGGCACCGGTACTTGTACATTTCTTTAAAAAATATGTATATTTTTTCTTTAAAACGTGTATATTTTCTCTTAAAATATATATTTCTTTTTATCATAAAATATACAATATATACATATTTTAAGAAGAAATATACACATTTTAAAAAGAAATATACATGTTTTATAAAGAAATGAACAAGTGCCGCTTCAGTCCAGGTACCGGACTGTACTTTCATATGAAATAATTGGTCTATTAATGATGACCATTTTGAGTTATTACTATAACCAAAGGATTGACGAAATGGCAGAGATTTTGCTAACCCCTCACCTACATCTATGAAGACTAATAAATATATTCCGCGCTAGCTAATGGATATGTTGTTAATAAATTGAGAAAACAATTGTATGCATTTATTTTATCCAATAGAGAAATTCCAGTTCTTCATCAAGTCGGAGAGACCGGTTAAGAAATGTAATTATGTGACTATTAAAATCACTGATATAATGTGAAAGATCTGTTTTTTTTTTCTTTCATAGTATGGAACACTGGTGATTAATTAAATTCCGGATTAAACAACGTCATTTATTAAGAAGGAAAATAAAATGGAAACACAAAACACCAGAGGTTGGTATCGCAGTTCGGTTCGCAAATTTACATTTGCGAGGCCACACCCAGACAATGAACAATCCACTAAGTTCTAAAGAATTAGAGACACCAATCAGACTTATATACTCAAAGACTCCCTCCTTGACACACTCAAAGAATATTTTTTTGTTATTAAGCACTTTTGTAAATGGTGATAGTTTTGCTAAAAACAGCCAAATGAGGAGATTATTAGGTATTTTGTTAGTTTGGTTGTTTTTTGAACGTGTCCGTAAAAATTCAAAAATAGGGTCTACGGAGATTGGATATAATTATGGAAGAAAATTCAGATTTGATCCAATGATTTGAAGGAGATTCTCGTGGGAGCATTGGAAGCCTTATTTTAAGGCTTTGTTTTCAGCTCATTGTGTACGGACTAAACAGAGAACACCAGAGGTTGGTATCGCAGTTTGGTTCGTAAATTTACATCTGCGGGGTCACGTCCAGACAGTAAACAATCCACCAAGTTCTAAAGAATTACATATGCGAATCAGACTTATTAAACTCAAAGACTCCCTCATTGACATTGTCGCTGCCGTGTCGAATCTCCTTAATGGCCTTATTTAGCGAGCACCACTCATCTTCAAACTGCACGGTGAAATTCTTTTAGTTGGCAGTGCGCTTTCTCTTGAAAGCTTCTAATCCTTATCTCAAAGGACAAACTCAAAGACACTCAAAGACTCACTAACATAGACTTTTTCTCTGTAAAAGCACACTTCGTATTGGACATCCTTAAATTGCTTTAAAACCTCAAAAACATAAAAGCTCAATATTCTCGCTTCCAAAGATGCAATATATATAACAACAATCGGAATGCCTTTTTACGTGTAATCCAAGTGAAACAGCCTTATGATTATCTCCATATTTTTAACTTCAATTATAACCACTTTTCATGTTAATAATAATCTCCAATTCAAAATACTTTCCCTTTTAACTCTATGGTTCTCTCCAATACCAGTAAAACAACATATGTAAATATCTCCACTAATATCTGTCGAAAATCTCCTCATTTGAAATCAAATCCGATTCTCCTTTTTATTCAAACTGCCCATCGGATAATCTCACCATGACTTCACGTTATAAACCAACTCCATAATTATCTCCTTTAAACACGAATTAGATTCAAATTCATATCAAGATCTTCAAATATGCAGCACTTTGAGTTTCAAATTTTAAATGCCTTGGGTTGTTCTTTTGCATTTTTAAGTTAGGGTGATTTAAGTGATGATTTTGAATTCATATAAGATCGTTCACTTCGCTGATTCGAGTTTAGAATTCGAGTTGAGATGCAATTTTATGTGAGAGCTTTTTATTGTAGCAAAAAAGTTAGATGTGATTGTTTGTAAGAGCTTTTTACTGTAGCAAAACTCGAATTCTAAACTCGAATTAGTGAAGTGAACGGGCCAGTTTGAGTTATAACTTGAGTTTAAGTTGTAATTTGAGTTTGTGTTTGGATGTTCACATTTGAGTTATGATTTGAATTGAGAATCTATTTGAGTTTGTGTTAGGGCGGGTCAAAACTTAAATTTGTATTTAGATAATATTTTAATAAAAACTCAATGGTAATACAAAATTTTAATAGGGTATATGGGTGGGATTTTATTTGTCTTTTCATTGTGAATGCATAGAAAAAAAATCATCTCAATTAGAATTAAAACGAAAAAATTATGACATTTTTAAGAATAAAAAAAATATTATTCATTAACTTGAGTTCGAGTTTATGAACTTGAATTAAAGATGAAACTTGAACTCGAATTTAGCCTCAAATTCAAGTTTAAACTCAAATTTAAACTCAAATTTTATAAAAAAAATAAATATAAACTTAAATAAAATTATAATTCGAGTTCAAATTTTTTCTTAAATTTCGTTGTCTTCTATTACAGCCAGCTTTATTTGGATATTCTTTGACTAAGTCAAATCTCAAGATTTCCTTTCTTGCACCACGTGAAACCAAATCAATGATTTAATTCACTCATGTTCCACGTTGGATTAGTCAACTCAAAATAATATTCGGATTATGCCACAAAAATCCCCACGAAAATCTCCTTCAAATCATTGGAGTAAATCCGAATTTTCTTCCATAATTATATCCAATCAAGCTTTCCACATAATCCGATTCTCAAATCTGCATCATTACCCTGTAGACCCTGTTTTTGAATTTTTACAGACACGTGTCAAAAACAAGCCAACTAACAAAATACCTAACATAATGAACTACATATATTTAGTTATAAGATAATTTCTATTTATAACCTCTGTAGTTGTCTATAAAAAATCAAATATATACATATAATATAATTAAAAGGACATTCTGTCCAATGGTTTTTATACACAGGCGATATAATGAAATACTGGCTCAATAATTTTATTATTATAAGAAAATTTATAAAGATGTATTTTGTAGACGATATAGGCTATGTTTGGTATTGTTTTTGAACCAGCTAAAAACAATTTTTTAATAAGTTGGTCTCTTTTGTGTTTGGTAAAAAAGTAATTATGGAAGAATTTGTAGTGTCCAGGAAGCAGAAATCAGAATATATGCGGAGGCTGCTTCTACTTTTGAATTGTGTGGGAAATAGCTCTTCCATAACGTTTGGTTTATGAATTCAGAATTATGATTCAGAATCATTTTCGTTTTACATAGGGTTTTTGTGAGAGAAAATACTGTAGCGAGCCACGAACCATGATTCGAATCATGGTATGAATCCCCCTTCTAAACATCCACAAAGTGAATATCAAGATACCCAGAATACCCTATATTGTATTTTAAAATACCTAGAATAACCTTATAGACTATTATTTACTCTCCGTATATTTTTTTTTTCTCAGAACTCCGTATCCTTTCTTCCCTAATATATATAAATATATATACATATATAAATATATAAATATATATATATATATACACACATATATATACATGTGTGATGAAAAACCACGCACTGTAAATACGGTTTTATTTATTTATTTTTGTGCTTGTTGTGTTGGGTGATTCAAAGTTTTTTAGAAATGTGAGCCTTACGTCTATTGTTCTAGCCACGTATAATAAATATCTTATATACAAAATGACTCCACGAATTTTTGATAATGGAATGTATATTTTGTCTCTATCTTGATGATAAATTAGATTATATAGGTTGATTATTCACTAATACTCATTTTTATTTATTGTAACTACATATTGTGAAAGAATAAATGAAAAAATATTAATTATTATAAATTTAATGTTCCCAAAAAAGGAACAAATTGTGTGTTTTTTTTTAAGTTAAACAAGTATTTCTTAATAACAAACAAAATTATACATATTTAAATTTCATATCATATTTATTTTGGTCACCTTAACTACCTACAACAATTAAATCTCACAATTTATTAAACGCTATTACATACTTTTGGAACTAACAAAACTTGTATAATTACCGTTACCAAACACTCAGCTGCTTTTTTATAACATTTGTTTTTCTTTCAGCATAGCTAATAGCAATTTTTCTAAAATCTACAGCATTACCAAAGTGGCCCATAGTGGAACCGATATTCCAAACAGATTACTGCTTAGCGTCCTTTTTTTTTTTGGGGATCATTTCATATCTTAAAATTATTAAAAAAATTAGCATTAATTAGTTGTGGAATTTCAATCCAGAATATAAAATAACATTCACAAAATTTTTTTTCTCAATTGAAAAGAAAAAAAATTAATGAGGGATGAAAAGGGCATTCCCTCATTTCACTGTTTTTGGTGTTGTCTTTTTGGTACTATTATTCTAGATTTTTTACACAATAGATAACAAGTCTACGTGAAACGAAAACTACCAATTGAGTCGGTCAAGTAAACATAATAGGACCAAACCATCAAGGTCATGAGTTCTCTCATTGATGTTGGTTTTCCCGATCAGTTGAATCATGGACCCCCTGATTGCTGAAACTTGAAAATGAGGCAGACGAAGAATAAACTTTCTAACCCAAGGAATAAGTTACGTTAATGACTTTCATAGAGTTATGTTAAACAAAAAAAGACACATTATTTTTCTCACTAGAAAGACTGTGACTTTTATTCATTTTTCTATTTCCTGCACGACTGCTCATGAAACGGAACATGTGGTTGGAAATTGTTGATTTGTTGTTACAAAATTTCTCTATCGGATAAGTTATAATCAATAAGATAAGCTTTGAAATTTAGTAGTTGAGGACATATGTTAGTGGAAAAGTCTTCATTCTCGTATGTCACCTGATGGCATAATTAATCACTAATATTCATAAAATAATATTATTGCACAATTTGTTGTGAAATATAGATTCAGTGATGTAAATCCATTGATAGACAGATAAGATATTTAACTTGCTAACTATCATCAAATTTAGTTCTCAAATTTTATGTACTCATTGTGTTCCTCTTCTATTGTTGTGCAACTATATCATCTTTGCTCATACCACACTTCACAAGATCTGTATTTTATAATTTATGGTTCTCAGGCCCGTTTGGCAGAGCTTTTATTTTTACTTTTAGCCAATAAAAGAAATGAAACAAAAGTTGTGGCTTTTCAGTAAGTACTGTTTGAAACCAAGAGCTTAATGGGTAGTCAAAATAATTTTTAAATTTTTTAATAAACATGATAAAAGTGTTGGAATTAAGTTTTTAATGTTTTAATTAAATTCCGGTACAATTTTTAAAATCTATTCAAATGTGTTTTTCTTTAGAAGTCACATAAGTTTTTTTTTAAAATACTAAAGCACATCTGTCATATCATCTAAACAATTTCAAAAATAACTTTTAGACTTAAATAGCTAAAAACCGTTTTTAAAAAACTCTCCCAAATAGGCCCATAATCCCAACATCTATCCTTTCTAGAGTTATATGATCTCAACGTTTGGTTCATGGATTCAAAATCATGATTCAGAACCATTCTCAATTTACGTGTATTTTTTGTGAGAAAAAATACTGTAGCGAACCATGAATCATGATTCGAATCATGACATAAATCTAGCAACCAAATAACCCGTAAATTCTACAACTGTTAAGAAACTACTATAAAGTTCTGGGAGAGTTTCAAGGACTTTGAAATTGGAGTTTTAAAGAATTCTGGAATAGTCTCGACGCTTTTGGAGGTTTATAAGACCTTATAGAACATTACATAGTGTTCTATTCTGAAAAGTTTGGCTTCCTTGATAGTAACTTGATTGGGACTTTACTTAGTAGAGTCTTTTAGGGCTTGTTTTTTTACCTTTAGATATAATTAAAATCACATCAATTTAAAAAATATATACAAAATAGACAATTTCTAATACATTTCTTACTATTAAAAATAAAAAATTACTGATAGTTTATTTTTTTATCCTACCAGCAAAACTCTCATCTTAATTTCTAAAAATTCGTCAACCTTAAAAAATATTTTGGAGAATTACTCGGCCTCATTCACTTCGCGGATTTGAGTTTTCAATTCGAGTTGAGATGTGACATCTTCTGAGAGTTTTTTACTGTAGCAGAAAAAGTTAGATGTGATATTTTCTGATAGTTTTTTACTGTAGAAACTTAAAACTGAAAACTCGAATTGGTGAAATGAACGAGGCATGAGTCTTTTGAAAAAGGCTCCTATGTACTCGTGTGCAAAAGAAAATTATACAACTGGTAACCGTTTGCCATCATAGAAATCTTAGAATTGCATATCACGCCAGGGTATGGAATAGAAGCTTTGTATTATCTAAAGGATTATCTCTTCAGTACTTGTACTCCTCGAGTTTTAAGAACATTCTTATTTTGTCTTTTAAATTTTAAAACTCACATTTTACTTTTAAAATTTTAAATTAATAGTGCATTCAACTCCTTTCGTTATAATATTAATTAAAAACACACTTAAAAAAAAGGTAGTACGATAAGATGGATAATCTGTTAAAATTTTTGTTAAAAAAAAAAGAGAAAAAGCTACATAATCCCACTTAAACACTTTATTTTTTGCGATATGTTTTTAATAGAAGTTCTGACCAATAGAATTAAATTAGACTAATTCAAAAATTATGGAGTAGAGTAAAATTTTTCAAAATTTAAAAGAAAAACTAAAAATGATCTTAAAATTCAGAGGGCACATATGGAATTAACATTTATTCAAAGTGAGTTTTTCTGGTACGACTAAAAAAAAAAAAAAAAAAACTATTGGTAGATCAATACTTTTTAGCCGTTTGATTTTATCACAAATTGTCTGTGATCTGCATACTTTTTTAATCTAATGTGATTTTAATTAAATCTAACAGTCAAAAATTAACTTCGTCAATAAACCGACCTACCGGATAAGGTCCCTTATTTAAATTGTTTGGGTCATTATTATAAAGTTTGATCTTGAGAACGGTCCCCATTATATTATTCCATTCACCTAAAGGCTGAGTGCTTTTGGGGGGTCAAAAATCTATATTGGGAGATTGGTCCCTCCAATCTTAATTTAAAGCCAAGTTATATTCTTTTTGTTTATGAATGTGTCCAAATTTCTCTCGTCCGATTCACCTTGAATAATATCACCTACATGTGGACGCATGCCCGGGTGTATGGTTGCGTTTTGGTCCACAACCTCCACTACCATAAAATTACTCTTCCTTTCCCCCAACAATATTTTTATTGTCATTATTTGCTGTTTTTCCCTTTAATGTAATCTTCTCTCAAATTTGTGACCACGAACATGGCTGTTGAATCATCATCACCAATAAGAGTTAAGAACCAATTAGAATGAATATATTAAGCTCTGCATTGTTCATGAACGTTGTTGGTACCAGTTTGAATATTTTTACTATCGTTTATGGATTAGAATCATGAAATTAGAACCATTTTTTATTTATGTGTATTTTTTGTGAGAGAAAACACTGTAGCGAATCATGAACTATGATTCAAATCATAGTATAAATCCCCTTACCAAACGTCTTTGTTTGCTGAATTTGTTATAACAAATATAAGAAACATGTGAAATAGTAAAAAAGGACACAAAAAAATTGGTATCGCAGTTTAGCAACCACTTACTCCGTGGAACCACGCTCAGGTGAGGAACAACAATCTATTAAGTAAACAATGTTGTAACTCAAAACTTGTAACTATCAAATAAACTTGCTCAGCGAACACCACTCGACTTAAAAAATTACATGGCGAACTCCTTCGGTTGGCAGTGCACTCTCTCCTAAAAGCTTCAAATTCTTCTCCTGAAGAACGTTGGTTGAATTCCCTTCAACACTTCAAATCGTCTTCTCCCAAAACTACAAATTTTCTTCCGAAGAACGTGAAATATAAAGACTCACAAAATGGATTGACTCTCTGTAATTCTGAACCTCCAAAGGCCCGCTACAATTGTTGTGAGGCTCCAATTAAATAGTCAAAACTGTCAGCTGTAAGAAACATTACTGCAGTCCACGAATTTCAGTCTGTTGCAACTTTCTACAACAGATGTGTAAAATCTGTGATAAAGTCAACTTTATGCATAATTCTAATATTTCCTTTCATAAATACAATATAATTCTTACAGATCACTCCATGAACCTAGACGTATCAACCAACTCATCAAAATACAACTTTCCAAAAACAGATACTAGTTGAGTACAAATCACAGTTGCCTAATCACATTCCATCATCATTTAAATTACCAAAATTACTATAATTGACTCATCAAAATAGAAAACCATATAAGAGAAACGGATTTCAAACCAATCTGAATATTTCCATAAAAGAAACCTGCAGCATATCAATCTCAATATTCCTTAAACAAATCAACACCGCAAATCATTCCCAAATAATGGCAACATCCATAAAATCAATCACCAAACCAAACTCAAAATTAATTTTTTAATTTGTAAAATAATTTGTAAATTTTTTAATAAATGGTAGCATTTTTTTAAAAATAGGTAGATTATAGTGTAATTTAGGGAGAATGAGTGAAATAGTATAATTGGTAGAGTGATAAATAAATTATAGCATTTTTTTTTAAAATGTAGATTATAGCGATAATTTAAGTTTTAAATATTATTAAAAACCTAAAAATATTTCTAAACTTCTTTTTTCACTTCTCTCCTCCTCCTAAACATCTATTTTTTTTTAAAAAAAATAGTAAATTATAACATATTTTTTAAAATATGTAGATTACAATAAAGTCCACCATGGCCGGAACCGGCGGCCGGCACCGGCAACTGTTTTTTCAGCGACTGTTTTCCAACAATCGTTTAACACTATATTTATCAGTAAATTCCGTATTTATTAATAAAGAAGATTTTTGCAAAAGAGGGGGAATTCTTATCAATTTTACTCTGCACTGGCCTTTTCTCCTTTTATCAGTTTGCAAGGAGATGGAGATGAACGTATAGGGACACAAAAAGGGGAGGAAAAGTTCAAAAAAAAAAAATAATAATAATAGTGAAGAAACGTCTCAAAAAAAAAAAATAGTCAAACAGAAAGGTTTATTTTTGCAGCTTCTATTTTAAAGTTGATGAAACCTTTTGTTGTAAGCCGTTAGATTTAATTGGATGGTTATTAATGGTGGGGTGTGTAATAAGTATTTTTTTTAGGATATTATTGTCCTTGAAAGTAATTTTATTAATGGATATTTTAGTAATATTAAAAAGAGTTGTGTGAAAAGTAAAAAAAAAAAAAAAAAAAAATTGTGGGAAAAAAAAAAAAAAAAAAAAAAAAAAAAAAAAAAGTCCAGAGACGCACCAAAATAATAACACGTAATTAAAATTTTAATATGTGAAGAAACTTAAAAAATTAAACTCACGTGCGTAGAACGTGGCACTCAACTAGTAAATTATATAAAGATATAAGGCTGGCTAGAGGTTTACAGGCAAAGGGAGCTCATGGTCATGATTGATTTTATTTATTTACTTACTTATTTTTGAAAAAGATTGATCCTTAATGATTCTAGGCAAACTTTTTTATTTTTTGGAGTAGGTTTCATTCGTGAACGTTTGGTTTACAGATTCAGAATCATTTTCGGTTTACGTGTATTTTTTATGAGAGAAAATACTGTAGCGAGCCACGAACTATGATTCGAACCATGATATGAATCTTCATATCAAACATGTAAAGGTCAACTTTAGGCGGGCAGATTTTGAAATTATGAAAAAAAAATCTTATATCTCGAATTGTTTCCATTTACACATTATATTTCAAATTCACGCTAAATCCTTACATTCATATTTCATATTAATTCTCAAGGGTATTGGTGCACAAAATGTTGGTATAACGCTGTCACTTTATATAATTTTTGCAAGATTCATGTAAGAACTGTCAATTTGATCCTCTTATAAGGGGAAAAAAAAAAAAAGAGGCTGTGAATTCAGAAATAGTAATTAACTAGGAAATGATCCACAAAAGGAGGGACAAAATAGTTATTTTAATTGTGACACTACACAACATACATAATTTTGCATCATATATAAAGGAGAGAAAAAAAAAAGCCTTTTTTCTGAAGAGAGTTTTAACAAATCCTTCCAACAATTCAAAAAATTGACCACATTTTGTTTTCCAATAATTTTTGGGATGAATTTCTGATATCATTCTCAAAGAAGCCGTCAAAATGGGACAGATGGCAGCTTTGTATTGGCGAGGAAGTGCTCAATGATTTGGAGAGATTGCTTTGGAGCAAATGTAGGAACTTGGTGACCTGCTCCTCTCACCGTTAAAAACGTTAAGCCTTCGTAGGTTATTGTCCAACCTCCAACCTAAATCAATTAAAAAAAATAGTAAATATCTACGTAATAAATAAAGACCTCGACCATTTCATCGATTCGAGTTTTCAATTTTAATTTTGCTACAGTAAAAAGCTCTCACAGAAAGTCACATCTAACTTTTTCTGTTACAGTAAAAAGCTTTCACATAAATTTATATCTCAGTTCAAATTAAAAACTAAAATAAACGGACTGAACGTGACCAAAATAAAATAAAATATATAAAACTAGATAGAATATTGCATTAGTGAATTTTAGCACCATGCATGCACAAGTTTCATTGGAATTTAAACATCGTTGGTTCTACTATATATAATCCATGATTTTTTATTGGGTGCAGATGTTTTGTTTAATTTTCTTATCTTGTAAGAAATATGTTGTGTGGTGAAAAGTTTAGCATAGTGATGGACTGTCAAGATCTTGAAGTTGTATTCTCCACCAATCTCTATATGACTATATCCGTTTCTTTTTTTTTTTTTTGTTTTTTTGAGAAAATTACGTAGTATAACATTTTCATCATCTAATCTCTCATTTTTTTTAATTTTATATTCTATTAGAATACTCTTCAAAAACCAAAGCAATGAAATCCGGTCATCTTTTTTTTTTTAAAAAAAATACTCTTCAAAAACCAAAGCAATGAAATCCGGTCATCTTTTTTTTTTTTTTTTAAAAATAAATATATGGCAATTGTGAGTACTATATATCCATTCGTGCTAAAAAGTATTTTCCATCTCATATGGTAACTTTTTATCAAATAACCATGTATTGATTTTGATAATATAAATAATCAGCCAATATTTGTACTTTCTGCCATCTTTAAAAAGCTTTGGCTAGTTGGATTCATTTAGTATGAGAGTTTGAATCAGGGTGATTCTAGTTTTAATTTTAAAATCAGAATTATGATTCATGATTTTGAGTTCAAATCATAATTCTAAAACCAGAACAAGAATTATGGGTTTGAACTACCCAAAACTAAGGAGGAAGGTGGTTTTAAAATCAGGAGTGAATCATAATTTAAAATATCACATCAGAGTTTAAACCTTTAATCAGAACCATATAAACTAAACACTGATTCTGGGTGAGTTAAATTAGAATCACATTTTACTTTTTGTAAACAAACACTAATTTAAACCTAGAATCATGATTTCGGATTCATAATCTTTATACCAAATATCCACTTAGTTTTTTGGCTCTGGAATTTACGCCTCCATGTCCATGGAGACTTTTCTGCACATAAAATGTTAATTTTCTCCCTTTTTCTATATAAGAAGTTGCTTCATTTTGTTTGGATAACAAACGATAACAGTATTTAACTTGAATATATATATATATATATATATATATATATATATGTCATTACATACCTCTCTGTTGTTGTACCATGGAGTCCAATCTTCTTTAATGCTTAGTCCAAGTTTGTTCAATGTAGACCTTGTTGAGGTAACCGGTAACCTTCCATCGGTATCTCCACTAATTACAATGAAAATAACTTTGTTCATTCAATTACGTTTTCGTTTTTCTAAAGATAAATAATTCATGGTAATTTGAATAAACTATTCCTCAATACATTCAAGTTTTTTTCTTTTATATAAATTTAAAATATATTCCGGGCATATGGATGATAGTTCAAGTAATTGATTGCTAACTTAGTTGGATGCCGTGTTCTTTGATGTTTGCCGTAAAATATAAAAAAAAAATAGAAAAAAATAAAAAAGTTATTTCATTAATACATTTGTTCCTGAAAATAATCTTTTATATTATATATACACATGTGAAATTCACACATAATAATTTATTTATTTACTGCTAATGATCTATTTATTTTTCCAAAGAGAAAATTTTATTATTTGGTTCCTTGATGAAAAAAATCTCATGAACGGGTTTGGAATTGATCCCATTTTTATTTTTTACGTTTTTCAAGACAAAAAAATGAAAACGTTCTCAATACAGCGTTTGGCGCAATAAAGACAAAAGGCGCAATAAAGACAAAAAATATAAATGAAAACGATTTTTTAATTTAGTGTAAAATGAGAGAAATGAAACATGACTTTTAGTCATTTTTCATTTTTTTTTGTTTTCGTTTTCTTTTCTCCTCTCTCGAGCAAAGAGAGACAAAGAGAGACATTAATGGAGTTTTTTACATTGAAAATAATCTCTTAATAAAAGTACCAAATGCATTTTTAAAAATGATTTCTATCTGAGATTGAAAAAGTTTTCATTTTTATTTTCATACAAAAAACAAAATTATTTTAGAACGAGTTCCAAACGCGCCTCATTTATCCTTTAAATCGTGATTCGACTTTTTTTCCCATTTTGCCCTCCTAATTTATGAAAAGCAACGTTACTGGCAATTACCTGAAGACCCATACTCGAAGACCCCCATCGATGAGTTTCTTAATTGTTGGAAGCATTGAAAATGTCGTATCCTTCCATACTTTGCTTACGTCAGTGCTGAACAAAGCGCAAATTATTAAATAAATTGTGAGAGGGAATAGTTGATGTCAAACAAATTGACACATACGTCCCAATATTTAGATTGGCAACTACTAACAACCTCATTACGAACTAAAATTTCTACTCAAAATAGATGAAGAAAAATGAAAAATACTAAAGATCAGCATAATAGAAAATAGAGTTTCAAACAAAATAATAGAAAATAGAAGAACCAAACAACAAAAAAAAAATTGAAACAAAAAACAAAAAACTGATCAACAGACAATTATTAATAAAGTCTAATTAGACTTTACTAGTAAATATCATATTTATACGAAAAGTCGACCACCGACTCCGGCTACCATTTAATGCTGTATTTACAGATAAATAGCGTATTTACCAATAAATATCGTATTTACTAGTAAATATCATATTTATCCGGAAATTGGGCCGCTGACTCCGGTGACCATTTAACACTGTATTTACTAGAAAATACCGTATTTACTAGTAAATATCAAATTTATCTGACAATTCAGGCACCAACAACGGCGATCATTTAACAGTGTATTTACTAGTAAATACCGTATTAATCAGTAAAAATCGTATTACTAGTAAATATTATATTTATTTGAAAATTCAAGCACTGACTCTAACGATCGTTTAACACTGTATTTACCAGTAAATACTGTATTTTCTAGTAAATATCGTAATTACTAGTAAATATCATATGTATTTAAAAATTCAGGCACCGACTCTGTGTATTTTTTTAAAAAATACCATATTTACTAATAAATATCATATTTACCCGAAAATCCGGCCATTGACTCAAGTGACCGTTTAACACTGTATTTACTGATAAATACTGTATTTATCAATAAATATCGTATTTACTAGTATATATCATATTTATTCGAAAATGTCAACATTGATTCTGACGATCGTTTAATATTGTATTTACCGATAAATGCCATATTTGTTTGTATGGTAAGATTGAGGAAGAAAAAAAATCTTAGAGAGAAAGGGAAAGGTTGTTGTTGTTGTGAAAGTGAAAGGCTGTTATTGTCGTGAAGATTGAGGAAGAAAAAAATATCTTAGAGAGAGAGAAACGACAGAGAGATGTTGAGAGGGACTGTCAAAATGAATCTGAGAGAGGAGGGAAAGAAACGAGGAAACCCTAGAGAATAAAATTAGAAATGAAATTTTCTATTTTAAAAGCAAAATGAGAATATACTATAATTTACTATTATTTAAAAAATATGCTAATTACTTCAAAAATAGATATGAAATGTGTTATGTGGGTGCATTTTTCCTATTATATATTATACTAACCTGCAAAGGATCCAGGGATAGGGTATTTTGGTAACATTGGCATGCAAGGCTTCTTGAACGTCTGGACGATTGAAGTACGTTGTTGCATAATTCACTATACATGGATCGTAACCTGCCGGTATTCTACGCAAAATGTCCTGCCCAAATATGAATTATAGCCACATATAATAATATCAACAAACAACTTGTGCATTCCAAACCTCATGATATTTACCCATAACCGATTTTCCACACCATACTTCAATGAATGATAGTGTGCGTGTCTCTCTCTATATATATATATGTATATATATGATAAAATACATTGATTATTTTATTCTTTAAATGAAAAGAGGAGTGAACTTTAACATATTCCAACTAATGAAAAGAAGAGTGACCTTTAGCACATTCCAACTAAGGTGACGTTTGGTTCATAGGTTCAAAATCATGGTTCATGATTCTGATTTTTGAAATTTAAATTTCTTATAAGAGAAAAATACTATAGCGAATCAAGAATTATGATCCTAAACCAGGACATAACCCTCGAAACAAACCGAGCATAAGTTGTTAGTGTCAGCGCAAAGAAATAATAAACATAAATGCTCCAAAATAGCGTGTAGGCCGATCGAGAAGAGGGTGAAAAGATGCTTACGAATCCAGAAGTGAATTTCGGTTCTGATTCGATTTTAAGCGTTTGTGCAGCAGCAAAAGGAGCAGGGAGGGGACACGTTGGAGTGTACAAACTGTAGACATCGATCAAAGAAAACAAGTTGTAGTACTCGGACAAGGCCTCAATGCACTCTGCAGTAAAGTTTAGAATTGCGAAATTGCATTTTGATTTAATTGCTTTGTAAGCTCCATCAGATAACACTGCATGGTCCCATGCATAGTCAATCATCCCATTTTGATCCGTGTTGTAGTCTAGCAGCGCATTTCCTATCTACATTGTCGTATAATATCATTCATGAGCTCGCATATATATATATATATATCCATTCTTATTCATTTTCATGGGATTAAAACCCCATTATTCACATAAAGTAGGTTTTGTTAGATGAGTAGACGGAACCCAACCTAACAGGACCCATTTTTTTGTGAGTAGTGAGGATTTATTTCTGTAAGAATGAATGTTATTTTTCATGGGATTAAAACCCCACTATTCATATAAAGTAGGTTTTGTTAAATGAGTAGACGGGACCCAACGTGATAGGACCCACTTTTTTTGTGAGTAGTGAGGATTTATCACAGAATGAATGTTATTTTTCATACATAATAGGCATCTTCATTATGTGACAGAGATACTTACAATGAAACCCTTGAGATTTATGTAGGTGTCGTATGTTAATGCTTTTTTGTTCTCGTCGTAGATAACCTCAGCGAGTTGGGGTACGTAATGGCCTAAGTAATTGTAATTATAAGGAGGGGAAATTCAATGTCCTTATATTAAAATTTAAGGAGAAAATAGTATATAATATAGTATATATATATATATATATGATATATGCACATTTCTTTATTATACATCAAGTAAGTTTAAATAATTACCTCCGTAGCTTTCTCCTGATATGTAAAATTCACTATATTTGTACTGTGGAAACCTCTTTAACCAATTTAGGAGAAATGTGTGGGAATCCCATGCTAGAAGAGAAGAAGAAATTAAAGGGCAAAGATAAGTAAATACATAGTGGATATTACATATAAAAACATACACGCGTGTGTGTATTTATGTACGTATGTATGTATGTATTGTGGTTAACCAGTAATGGAGGCAGGATTTTTATTCAGAAAGGGCTAAATTTTTTCTAAATACTTTGTTGAGACAAAATGAATTTTTTTTTTTAATTTTAAAGGGGTTATATTTAATTTAATACTGTGAATTTATGTAGTTTTGAGTGGGGATAAATTGATTTTCTCAATATTTGTGGGGCTAATAAAATGGTTTTCTTTCCTTTTTTTTTTTTTTTTTTTCCCTCTCAGTTGTTGTGGGGGCTATTAGTTAAATTAAGTACAAAAATATAGGTAAATTTATTATTATTTTTTTTAAATAAAGCCTCCACTACTTTAATGTGGCTCCGTTTCTGAATGTCTACCACCTGTGATGTTGTCTCCGAGATTATCCAGAGTTGTATTTGTATACGAGAAGCCCACGCCAACTGGTGCTTCCAAGAACAAGAGATTTGCAGCTGAAGTGATAAAGCAGGAAAAAAAAAATATAGTTTAGGGTATAATAAACCACATTCGCGAGAATCCATCTTATTACTTATTAAAAATATTCCTTTTTAAAAACTCTTATCTCTTAACTAATTCTCATCTAAAAAGTAAAAATATATGAACTAATATTAAGAAATTGAAATAAAAAAAACGGAAATAGTAGAAAATAGGCTAATAAGAAAAGTTTAAGAAAGTATATAGGTCAATTTTTAGTTATAGAAATTAATAGGCCATAACTTGTCAAGTTTTGGTTCATAGTCAAACAAGTTATGGACAAAAACCGTCCATAACTTGTCAAGTTATGGTTCATAACCAGACAAATTATGGACGAAAATAATAATTTAGCATATTTATTAACTTATGTAAACTATTGACCTATTAATTTTAATTCATCTTAAGTATTTACCTATTTCTCTCTTTCTCCCTAAAAAAAGACTATTTCAATGAGGTATTTTTAAAATTTTCCCTTAATCGATCCACTTGTTATACGGATTTAAAATTTATACCTCTATTCCAAGTGTAACGATTGAACTTTATGGATGGCCCTTCTTTAACTAGAAATGGGCCAAGTTCCTGGGCCTCCCCAAACCCTATTGAAGAACACCCTGGACCTGTAAAAACATTGTAGAATGCTCTTGTTAATTTCACAATACTTTTTTAGTTCACAAGTCATACATACATGCATGCATACATATAAGAACAAAGTATACGTATGGAAGATTTGAGTCTTGAAAGTAAAAAAAAGTATTGTCCAATTCTTGACACGCCATGATAAAGTTAATTTAAATGTTAATTTTTTTATGCTGATCGTACTAAATCATCGAATTAAATTAGAAACTTTTAGGGTGCGTTTGGAGTAAGGATCCATGTTATGGTTTGAATCATGGTTCGTAGCTCACTATAATATTTTCTCTCAAAAAAATGCACGTAAACCGAGAATTATTCTGAATCATGATTTTAAATCCATGAACTAAACGTCCCCTTAATAGTTGGATTATGACATACCTCCATTTAGCCACAATAGAAGAGGTTTGTCGGCTGGTTTGTGCGTCGCTTCAAAAAACCAATAGAAAAGAGCCTTTCCATAGCTCTCGTCGATCGTTACGTATCCCGAGTACTGTCGGAAGTTCACCGGAGGCTGGCCAGGAAGCGATATGACTCGGTCGGCCTCTTGTTGAGCCTTGATCTCGGGGCTTAGTTCCCAAGAAGAGACGCCCCATGACACAATGAAAATGCAGACAGAAAGGCACAGAGCAAATGCTGAGAGGCCCATAATGTTCTTAAAATATGGATGGATATATGCACTTAGTGGTTTACAAGGTCCCTTTATATAGAGTCGTGAAAAGCTTAGGTTACAAGTTACAAAACTTTAGTCCAAAACTATCTTTCATTAAAATATTTGCAGTTTCCTCAATTTGTCTTTAGTGGTATTTTTTTCCCCCCTATGAAAAACATTGTAATGGAAAGCGACGAACACAAAGGAAAATTAGCAAACAAACCAACTACATTGATATGCAGTGTTAGCAATCTCCTCATATGACTATAGCTATAAACTCTTTTTTTTTTAAAGAAAGAAAAAGCAGAAATAATAATAAAAGTACTGCAAACTAGTGCTAGAAATAGGGTTTTTATTCATTTTCATTTTCATGCAAAAAATAAAAAATCTTTTTAGAACGAGTTCCAAACGCACCTTTAGTCATTTTTTTATTTTTTATTTTCGTTTTCTCCTCTCTCAAGCAGAGAGAAAGACATTAATGAGTTTTTTTTATACTGAAAAGAATATCTTGATAAAACTACTAAATGTAATTTCAAAAATGATTTATGTTTGAGATTGAAAACATTTTCATTTCCATTTTTATACAAAAATTAAAATCATTTTGGAACGAGTTCTAAACGCACCCTTAGTTACCCTATCTTTAGAATAGAAAAATAAATAAAAAGAATATACAGAATCTCACGATTAATTCTAGAATGTAAGGTAATTACTGTTATCCCTTCAAATCTATTAATCCTTCACGAAGGCCAATATTCGATACAAAATTCGTCACATTTGTATTTTGAAACCCTAGTCAGCTAAGATAAATTTCTGACATGAAATGATTTTTTCGAGAACAAGAAAAAAAAAATCATACATCAAGTCAAACATGGAAAATGAATTCATATATTTAACACATGATTGCATTAAAATATTGGCATTCATCTAGTTAGCTACATAGGTATAGTTTAATGAAATACTTTAGTAAACTTAATTGTAATACACATAGGAAGTAATCCAATACGTAGGCCTCGAGAAAATTATATAGTAGAATTCACGTATCAAACAGTGAATATAGAGAAGATAAAGATTTAAGTGGTTCGGAAAAAATTTTTACGTCCACGGAAGAGGGAGAAAAATTCACTAACAGTTTCAGAATTACACACTCAACAAACTTTCTCTCTCTACCCGAATCCCCTTATACCCTTACATATGTCTCTCCTCACTTTTCTCTCTCTCTCACACACAAAAGGAGGTATATCTCTACACTTTTATCTAAACATACACATAAAGTCTTATATAAAACGCTTATTTATAGACTCTTAATAAATCATAAAATAATCTGTGCCCAAAAACTGAAACAATAAGTTACCTAAAAACACAAAATAATAACTTTTTTAAAACCAATTTGAGTCACTTACTTAACAATTACAACCCCAAAGAGCAAAGAAAATACACAACATATCGCAAAATTAATAATAAACAAAAATAAAGCTACAAACCTCCAAAAGAATAATGCTTAGAATTATGAGAAGTTCCGGTAGAGAAGATCGCGAACCAAAAGAGAGATGTACAGCCAACACGACAAAAAAACCAGTGAAGAAACAAAACAACTCGATCTACTGCAAGGTGAACCCTATACAAAGCCTCTTTACTTTTGGTAGGAATGTCTTGCATTTAGTTTAGTGATTCTTTTTAAGAATTTAAGTTTTTATGCAATAAAAACATGATTATTTTTTGACAAATTTTAAAAATCGTTTGTCAATTTTATGTCACAGTTGAAAACTTAAAATAAGAATAATATGAGCCTTTACGGTGAGACCTTTCAAAAAAAAACCCACCAATAGAACACCATGTTCTTACTGTTAGATTAAGTTTTTAATAGTTAAATTTGTGCATATCTGTATTAAAAATATGCAGCGCGCTACACAGAATTACTCTCTTTACATATTTGAGCGTTGAAAAAGTAATTAAACAGTCATAACTGAGTGTTCTATTGATAAAAATTTTTATGAGGTCCCACCGTAGAGAAAACGATTTATTAAACCTAAAAGCTTTTAGTCCCCTAAAGATTTGACTCATTCACAACACAAAAATTCTTCCCACACTACCGACGGTGCTAGTTGCGACGAAATAATAAATGAAATGGTCGCGTATAATTTTAATTTTATTCTTGTTTTTCTATGTTGGTCTCACATAGGGAGGTCGGTAAGTGTCCAATTTTGGGGGAAAAAAAAAATGAAATGACTTAAATGAAAACTTGTAAGAGGAAAAAATAAAAATAAAAACGGTTTTTCTGGTTCCTATCGTGGATCAATACAAAATGAAGCCGGCACTTGTACTTAATTTAATTATCATCACTGACATATATTTAGCTATATACCAAAGTGGTTTATGTTTATAATTGATATGAAAAACAATTGATGACCACAAACAGCTTGCATTAATGACATTAGTGATTGAATTATATGAACTTTATGAAGCAAATGGAAAGTGTGAAAATGAAAACGATTCTAAAACGGTGTTTGACATAATTAAAGATAAAAAACAGAAATGAAAACGATTCTAAAACGGCGTTTGACTTAATTAAAGACAAAAAACGGAATGAAAATAATTTTTTAATTTAGTGTAAAATGAGAGAGAAATGAAAAACGACTTTTAGTCGTTTTTCATTTTTTGCTTTTGTTTTTTCCTCTCTTGAGCAGAGAGAGAGAGACATTATTGAGTTTTTCTATACTGAAAACAATCTCTTGATAAAACTACCAAACTCATTTTCTAAAATTATTTCTGCCTGAGATTGAAAACATTTTCATTTTTATTTGTATACAAAAAATAAAATCATTTTAAAATGAGTTCTAAACGCACCTTATAATTTAACCTTTTGGAGCCATCAAATATGAGTTGCTCAGAACATGCTAGGAGTACTAGATGAATAAACAAGCTATGGCTGCCGGCAAAGGATTGTATTTCCTATATCTTTTACAAGGCAAATAGCCGGTCAAATATGAATTAAAAACGAATTATTGTTACCACTTTTTCTTTTATTTAATTTTGTATTATGTTAATACATTTCTTTAAGTTATTTTGGGCTTGTTCTTTTGGAGTTTAACTTGAGAATAATTCTTGAGTTGAATTTGAGTTATAACTTGAGTTGAACTTGTAACTTGAGTTTATGTTTGGTTGTGTACATTTGAGTTATAGTTTGAGATAAGAATCTTTTTGAGTTTGTGTTTGAGTGAGTCAAAACTTGAATTTGTATTTAGATAGTATTTTAATAAAAACTCAATGCTGATGAAAAATTTTAATAGGGTATATGGGTCGGGGTTTGTTCGTCTTTTCGTTGTCAACGCATAGAAAAAAAAAAGCATCTCAATCAGAATTAAAACGAAAAAGTTATAGCATTTTTAAGAATAGAAAAAATATTGTTCATTAATTTGAGTTTGAGTTTCTGAACTCAAGTTTTAGTCCTAAACTCGAGTTTGAACTCGAGTTTGAACTCGAGTTTAAACTCAAGTTTAAACTTAAAAGAATATGAACTCGAATAAAATTGTAACTCGAGTTGCCTTTTTTTGGATCATTTCATATCTTAAAATTATTAAAAAAAATTAGCATTAATTAGTTGTGGAATTTCAATCCAGAATATAAAATAACATTCACAAAATTATTTTTCTCAATTGAAAAGAAAAAAAAAATTAATGAGGGATGAAAAGGACATTCCCTCATTTCACTGTTTTTGGTACTGTTTTTTTGGTACTATTATTCTAGATTTTCTACACAATAGATAACAAGTCTACGTGAAATGAAAACTACCAATCGAGTCGGTCAAGTAAACAACATGGGACCAAACCATCAAGGTCATGAGTTCTCTCATTGATGTTGGTTTTCCCGATCAGTTGAATCATGGACCCCCTAATTGCTGAAACTTGAAAATGGGGCAGACGAAGAATAAAGTTTCTAACCCAAGGAATAAGTTACGTTCATGACTTTCGTAATAGAGTTATGTTAAATAAAAAAGACACATTAT
This sequence comes from Morus notabilis, assembly GCF_000414095.1. Lineage (NCBI taxonomy): Eukaryota > Viridiplantae > Streptophyta > Magnoliopsida > Rosales > Moraceae > Morus > Morus notabilis. The sequence continues at coordinate 97,412 of NW_010368050.1, read as the reverse complement.
TTGTCTCACTAGAAAGACTGTGACTTTTATTCGTTTTTCTATTTCCTGCAGGACTGCTCATGAAAAGGAACATGTGGTTGGAAATTGTTGATTTGTTGTTACAAAATTTCTCTATTGGATAAGTTATAATCAATAAGATAAGCTTTGAAATTTAGTAGTTGAGGACATACGTTAGTGGAAAAGTCTTCATTCTCGTATGTCACATGATGGCATATTTAATCACTAATATTCATAAAATAATATTATTGCACAATTTGTTGTGAAATATAGATTCAGTGATGTAAATCCATTGATAGACAGATAAGATATTTAACTTGTTAGGTATCATCAAATTTAGTTCTCAAATTTTATGTACTCATTGTGTTCCTCTTCTATTGTTGTGCAACTATATCATCTTTGCTCATACCACACTTCACAAGATCTGTATTTTATAATTTATGGTTCTCAGGCCCGTTTGGCAGAGCTTTTACTTTTACTTTTAGCCAATAAAAGAAATGAAACAAAAGTTGTGGCTTTTCAGTAAGTACTGTTTGAAACCAAGAGCTTAATGGGTCGTCAAAATATTTTTTAAATTTTTGAATAAACAATAAAAGTATTGGAATTAAGTTTTTAATGTCTTAATTAAATTCCGGTACAAGTTTCAAAATCTATTCAAATGTGTTTTTCTTTAGAAGTCGCATTTTATGATTTTGACTGGAAGTTTTTTTAAAATGCTAAAACACATCTGACATATCATCTAAACAATTTCAAAAACAACTTTTAGACTTAAATAGCTAAAAATAGGTTTTAAAAAACTCTCCCAAACAGGCCCATAATCCCAACATCTATCCTTTCTAGAGTTATATGATCTCAACGTTTGGTTCATTTTTATTTGTATACAAAACGTTTTCATTTTTATTTGTATGCAAAAAACAAAATAATTTTTATCTAAGATTAAAAATGTTTTTATTTTTATTTGTATATAAAAAATAAATTATTTTAGAATGAGTTCTAAACGCACCTTATAATTTAACCTTTTGGAGCCATCAAATATGAGTTGCTCAGAACATGCTAGGAGTACTAGATGAATAAACAAGCTATGGCTGCCGGCAAAGGATTGCATTTCCTATATCTTTTACAAGGCAAATAGCCGGTCAAATATGAATTAAAAACGAATTATTGTTACCACTTTTTCTTTTATTTAATTTTGTATTATGTTAATACATTTCTTTAAGTTATTTTATTATTTCTCATGCAATGTTGAAGTTCAAAAAAAAGTTTTACTTTGTCAGATTTTTTTTTCTTAAAAAAAAAAAAATTGAACGAGTTTTGATGCTATTATTATACTTATTTTAATAAAATTGAAAGATCTATTTTTAGCAATTTATCAATTTTGATTACAATCTAATTAATTAAATTATTGAGAGCATAAATTAAAGTAAAGATACATGTAATTTTACGTAGTTTGGTGTACGTATACATCTATAGAATCACGTTCAGTTATTAAACAATTCACTAAATTTCACAAATTAGAAGCATTAATGCATACAAACAACTTAAAGGCTTGTTTACTTCGTTGATTCGAGTTTAGAATTCGAGTTGAGATGTGACTTTATGTGAGAGCTTTTTACTGTAGCAAAAAAGTTAGATGTGATTGTTTGTGAGAGCTTTTTACTGTAGAAAAACTCGAATTCTAAACTCGAATCAGCGAAGTGAACGGGGCCTAAGACTCTCATTAATTGTCACTCTAATGTTGTATCAATTTGATGAGCTTATTTAGCGAGCAACACTCGTCTTGTTTGCTTCACTTGAACTCCCTTCAAATTACGCAAAACTAAGGGCCCGTTCACTTCGCTGAGTTGAGATGTGATTTTGTGTGAGAGCTTTTTACTGTAGCAAAAAAGTTAGATGTGACTGTTTCTGAGAGCTTTTTACTGTAGCAAAACTCGAATTTTAAACTCGAATCGGCGAAATGAACGGGGCTTAATAAAAGTTAAAGAACTCAACATTGATGATTTGTATGGAGCGGAACGTATTATTCAAATCTTGGACAATCTTGACTTATTCCAACAGAAAGGTTTATTCGAATTTGACATATGAAATTCACATAATTTTATTTTATTTTGTTGGTGTTTATTTTTGTTTAATTTCTAATTTAATCAAAGGACCAAAATGCCCATCTTATAACATGAAATCCGACAAAATTTTGACACCGTTAATAATTGGATTTGCTATGCAACGATTTCAAAGTTTAAGAAACCAATTGCTAAAATTTTAATTCAGTTACTGATTTGCCAAAAGCGATAAGTTTAGGGGTATAACTACTTTAACATTTTATGCTATAAAATTACATAGTAATTATACATGACTAGAAAAATTACGGTATTTGTCTAAATCATCAACGATTATCTTTCTTCCATAGCTCATTTTTTATAATTTTAGAATTGATGTATACTGCCAAAAGCGATAAGTTTAGGGGTATAACTACTTTAACATTTTATGCTACAAAATTACATAGTAATTATACATGACTAGAAAAATTACGGTATTTGTCTAAATCATCAACGATTGCCAAAAGCGATAAGTTTAGGGGTATAACTACTTTAACATTTTATGCTACAAAATTACATAGTAATTATACATGACTAGAAAAATTACGGTATTTGTCTAAATCATCAACGATTATCTTTCTTCCATAGCTCATTTTTTATAATTTTAGAATTGATGTATACATGGTAGCAACCGTGATGAAACAGTTGGATGAGTGGGGTCGAATTGCCTATTCCCCTTTTTCCCCCCCAAAAAAAAAAAAAAAAAAAAAAAAAAAAAAAAAAAGAGGATGAAACGTGTATACTGATATTAATACAAATTAAAACAAACTTTGCTCACTTTCTCATCAAGAACAAGTAGTACATTCTTCCGTTGTTCAAGCAATAAATAAATAAATCCTTGTGTTGTCTCTAAAATTTCATATTATGTTATTAATATCAGGGGAAAAAAACAAAAAACAAAAAAACACAAAAAGCGTTTAGCGAGAAATAAAAAATAAAAACGTTTTCAAAACGGCGTTTAGCGCAATAAAGACAAAAAACATAAATGAAAACGATTTTTTAATTTAGTAAAAAATGAGAGATAAATGAAAAAAGACTTTTAGTCGGTTTTTATTTTTTGTTTTCATTTTCTCCTCTTTTAAACAGAGAGAGAAAAGAGAGACATTAATGAATTTGTTTACACTGAAAATAATCTCTTAATAAAACTATCAATGCATTTTTAAAAATAATTTTTATCTGAAATTAAAAACGTTTTTATTTTCATTTTTATACAAAAAATAAAATTATTTTAAAATGAATTTTAAATACGTTCGATGTATCTCTCCATTAGTTCAAAGGGGTGCTCAGATTTCCACTGCCATCCTAAAGACATCCAAACAAATAACAGGCTCTCTTGAGGAATGCCAAAAGATACGACATCAAAGTTCCACATAACTCTGCAATAGTGGGGCCAAGTGTCATTTTGTGGATGGTTAATGACATTATTTTTTGTAAAAGATTTTCCTCAAGCTATTGCCTAACTTTTGTTGTAGAAATCTTGCCGAATAAAAAGCTACAAAATGAAACGCCTCAGAAAAATTGCTGCTCCCAACAAAAGAATTATTTCCCTAATCAACACGCATTTTTTACCGGCCGAAATTAGCTCCATCTCCTTTTATCTTCGTCTTCATCCACCGGAGTATACCATTCTGGTCGACGCCTCAGGTTGCTCAATCTGTAGTTCAAAAGCACTTCTTCATCACCAAGAGCTCTTGTAGCCACCAAGATAAGTGTCTTCAGAAGTGGAATGTCCGATCCAGCAATCTTTGAGCTCCCATATTTGAACCAAAAGCTTCCAAACCTCTTCATATTTGATTCGTCTAAATTCCCGAATACAACATTTGGAATATAAGCTCGCATGTCCTTCTCAGTCAATGGGAAGTCATAAGGGCAAATCATAACATTAGGAGCCATACCCTTTGCAGGGTGGTTGGCGTAATGAGCCAAGGCTAATGGATTTCTCCGCTCTATAACATCACCGCCATAGTCCACTCGTTTGCCTTCCAATGGCTTACTTAGGATTCTCCAGAGCTTGTCTGAACCTTTCCCATCAGCTTGCACATTAGGTCTGATCTTCGAAACACTTACGGCGTCCCACATCCCACGGGTTTCATCCCCCAAACCCCAAGGTTGAGCATTTATCACAGCCCCATCATACCTCGTGATCAAATATGGGTTTTGTGCATCTACTCTTGGGTATCCGGGAATGTAACGGTAATAAGCCGGGGAATATATTACACCTGGGTAAATGGCTATCACAGAACCTACATCAGCTTTGCCATTTAGAAACAAACCCTGGCCAGCTTCCTTGTGAGGTATCTCGGAGGGTTTGATATTGAGTGTGTAGCCAATAAGATCTTTAATTCTCTTAGACACTTCAATCCGTTTTAATGGCCTAGTCTCTGGTACAGCTGCACTGAAAAATCATTAACATCAACAATCATTCAAAGATTGTCTTCAGTAATTAGAATATAAGAGAACCAAGTTTTCTTAATTAACTTAAGTCCCCTAACAAAATCTCAACTAATAATGCTCTGAAATTCTTGGATGCTGGATTTCGTAAATCTTAAAGTGGTAGTGGTTTAATATGATTTGTACTAATAGATGGAACGGATCTAATTGTATGGATACTATAAACTCATGTACACAGCAAACATTAGCAAAGAGCTTTTAGATTCATTAGATAACTTCATCAGATGTTTGGGACAAAAAATAGGAACTAACCCGGATGATTGGTTTTTGAGATATTGCTACCAACAGCGAAACTAAGGCCACTCCTGCGAGAAGCAGCATTCGTTTGCTGAGGCAACTCAATTGGCTCGTTTCTCTTTTCCGTATCAGGAAGAAGAATTTTGTCCATAGACTTGCAGAAGCTTTTAATTTGGGAATGAACATTTTCTTGGACTAGCTTCTCTTGATCAGCAATAGAGGCTTTAGTGGCCATGTCTATGATCTCCTCTACATCAGCCTCTTCAGCATTCTTTCCCAAACAATTGTAGCTGTGGTATTCACATTTTTTATCATAAGATAAAAGTTCAAGACAACCTTAATGATGGTATAGTATGCACAAATCAAAATGTGGAATCAGCTCGCAGGGACCAGGCCAAAACAATGTATGATGGTATTTCGCAGGGACCAAACGCCAAACAATGTATGATGGCATATATTAAATACAGTAAAACTCATGAAAAAAAATAAATTCACTAAGAATTGTTTCTTCAAGTTATACTGTGCCAAATTCTTAGATCTTTAAGATCATACTGATATATAGTTTTGCAGTAAACAAATGATGAAAAGTACTTAATAGTTTACTTTTTTAACAATTGTTGTAGGTTAGAAGTGATGCTACCTAGGATTGGAAACAATTCCTTGGTTGACAAACTTGTATTAAAATACTCGCTGTGAAATTCTTACATGGCTGGTGGAAATACAAATAATTGCTATCAGATAAGATAATAAGAACAGAGAAGCATCTAAAGGCACCATTTGGTCCATATCTTAGGGGCCATAAACTTCCAAGGAAGAATGACAGAGAAGAACGTTATGGAAAAACTAGAAGAATATTGAGTTGTACCAATCACATACCTTTTCCCAGTCAAAGAATCATATAAAATAAAACCAAAGACAAGAAGAAAGGCAACAGTAGATTTAACTGTACAATGTATGCTGGCCGATTTCAAATTACAGCATTGGTTAGTTAAACGAAAGTGAAAAAACAAATTTACATGATTTTTAGGAATGTAATTTAGAACTACTTTGAGATTTGTAGACAACCAATGAAAGAGGATCCGTTGGCATAGTTCATTAGGAATACCGTGATTATAAATAACTAATTTTGTTTTTGATAATATAAATAACTAATTAAAAATATAAAAAAATAACCAGAAATTACAAACTAAACCAAATAAGTATGCTATATATTATATAGTAACAAACTGAAAAAAAAAAATGATAATTTTTTTAAAATATCAATTATCACATAAAAAAAAAAAGGTGAGTCGGTGACACTTGACAGTGGGTCAGTAAGTTGGTGGCAGCAAATAGCAAGTCATATACTAAAATTGCCACACTTGAGGTCTTAGACGAAGGGAAAAAGAAGTTCTAAACAGCAGCCGGGGGGGAGGGGGAGAGGGGAGAAAGGACTTGTCACTCTCACTTGAAGTCTAAGTAAGTCACAAATCACAACAGTAGAACAAGAGAAAGGAGGAGAAGGGACACAAATAAAAAAAAAAGGAAAAATCTTGATTGTGGAGAGATCGCTGGACAGCTGGAGTGAGCAGCGGTATCTGAGTGAGAGATTGGGGAAGTGGAGACAGAGTTGTAGAAGATGGATTGACGGAAACTTTATTGTTTGATAAGTGTAGGGTTTTTTTGTTAGATTTAAGGTTTTGTTTAGCCTTTCTTCACTTTTCAACCATATAAAAAGCCTAATACGTAAATAGCCTGAAGTGGTCTTTCTTTTTTCTTCAAAAAGCTCAAAGTTTTATCTGGCCTTTATGGCCAAATGAGGTTCACGCCTCTAACGCCTTGAGCCGAAAACGCCTCAAGGTGTACGCCTCATCCAAAAAAGGTGTAAGCCTTGTTCAGGGGGTAAAAAACGTAGCCACAAATTGCCGGATGTCCGCCTCAGTATGAGGTGCGCCTCGAGGCATACGATTTTTTAAACCATGCATAAAGGTAGCAAGAATCTTATGCTATATATGGCACTCATTTATGAAACGAGATTAGGAAACAGAGATACTTTTGAGTTCATATATTTAGGATTGGTAATGAAAGCGAGCGTGCTTCTGATATTAATTGTTCTATCATCAAGTCATCAACTAGATTTTGGGGTAACCACTAAACGAAATAGCTAGAAAATCAAACATGCTTTGTGGTGCAAAATATTGTCAAGCAATATAAGAAATCAATTAGTTGAAGCTGGGGTTTAAGTATAACTGGTAGTAACTACATGATACATTCAGAAAAGTAGATTTAACATGTATGACAACCAATGAGAAGCAATGGCCACTGTAGAATGAGAGCATCAACAAAGCAAGCTCAGATGTTATCCAGCGGCCTTGAGAGCACTAGAATGACGCCATCTCTGACAATGCTTGGCAGCGCTTGAATTGGGTTTCGGAGGTGGACGCGACTATGATGGTCTGGCAGCACTCAAACGCTCCAAAATAGATGCAAGCTCTGGCAATGTGTGGCGGTGCTCGGCATGGGCTTTGGAGGTGGACGTGAGCTCCGATGATGGCCGCCGGTGCTCAACACAAAGTGTCGGAGTGGAGTTTCAACATCTATTTCAGGCTCGATCTGAAGCAAAGATGTGGATGGGTTTTGATTTTGGTGGTGTGTGTTTAGAAGATGAAGAGGGTAGTTCAGGAAAAAGTGATTCCACAAACCTCAGAATAGCAATTCCACCCTCTCATTGGATGAATGGCCTTTCCACCGAAATGGGTGAATGGGCTTTACAATGGAAAGGCCTTTCTGAAGTCAATTTGTTAACCAAGCAAGAGATTTGGGCTTTAGTAAAGGAATTATCTTTCCTTTCCTTTCCTTTCCTTTCCTCCCAACCAAACGCACCCATAGTGTAACGATTTAGATATGTCAAAAAGACCGGTACGTTTTGAATAGAAATGTGCAATGGTAAGTGCATTAGTGAGAAATACAATGAAGAGGGCTCCGAAGACTAAAGGGAAGACCAAAAGGTATGTTAGAAATTGTGGAAATAGAGATTAGGGCAACGGCATATAATTGAATAGAAGCTGAGGCATTTGAAGCAAAGGAATCATAAAACGATATGTACTTGGCCGTTCACAAATGATTACATATAAACTTTTCTGAACTATGAGATATACAAATCTTGAGCATAGTTCAATAACACAATATTATTAAGGGTTAATCTCACAAATGGTCACTGAGGTTTAGCCTCAATCCCACTTTAGTCCCTGACTTTTCAAACGTCACACAGTTGATCTCTGAGGTTTTATTATGTTTTAGTTTTGGTCCTTCTGTCAATTTGGTGCTAAATATTTGATGAAATTCGTAGAAATTATGGACTGAAATTAGAAAAAGTTAGGAGACTAAAACAATACAAAAAACCAAAAGTTAATTTCTACAAATAGACCTAAAATTCTAGTTGTTTCTAGTTTTGGACTCTAATTTTCACATATTCTATCAAATTTTAACGCCTAGTTGATGGAACGACCGAAACTGAAACAAAATAAAACATCAGGGACCATCTGTGCGACGTTTAAAAAGTCAGGAACTAAAGTAAGTGTAACCTCAAAGACCATTTGTAGAATTAACTATTATTAAATAGTGTAAGAAATTCACCAACAACGTGACAAAAGAAAAATTCAAATAGCTGCGCCAATCAGATGGTATGAACTGCATAAAATTTTTTAAGTGTCAAGCCTCGTGCATGCTAAAATGTAATTTCTCGAAGTCAATACAAGTAATTCGTCATCACAAACACACACATCAGAAGCTTATGCAAGCGAAAGTAACCTGGTATAAAGGAACAACCGGTTCATGTCTGCCTCAAATTGCAGTTTCCTTGGATCCTTAGCAAACATGGGATTTTTCGCAAGAGTTTTGACAGCCTGAAAACAAACATCAAAAATCAAATTATCACAGTGAGGACAAGAAATATTGTTTCTAAAAAAAATTTAGACTACAAAAGCCCCGGCACTCACAAAAGTGAATTCTTTGATGCAGCGGAATGGGAAAGTCAAGCCAAATCCATGGGTAAGGGGAAAACCCACAAAATTGGAGATGAAAGTCTAACCATTACCATAGCTAGTAAAGGTATTTATAGTGAAACGATAACAAAATAATTACTAAGTTCTTACAACACACTAGGCAAATAACGACACTGCAAACAAACAAAAAAATGATAAATATAGCTAAATTCTCCTCCATCACCCTGATTGATTTTGGTATGGATTCCCTTTTCTAAGTCTTTATATTGAGTGAGATTAAATTTCAGCTTCTTTCAAAGGATTCGACACCAACCCAATTCATTCCCTCCTATTTTCTCTCCTACCAAACAACCATACCATTTGATTCCAAAATCCTTCAATAATAAAGAAATTTAAAAGGACAAATAATGTAAAACCCTAAACCCTCCATTTGCATATTTAAAGATTTATGCAATTTTTTTTTCTTACCCAGAAAAAATAAAAAATAAAAACAGAGAGAGATACCTCTTGAAATTTCTGAAAAAGAAAGGCCATTTCTGATGAAAACAAGAGAGCTGGGCGTAGTTTGCAAGTGACAAAGGAACGGAACAAAGCACCGCCCAGATTTCAGAACATGGAATGGACTCCCAGGAGAGCCGCAAACTTCACTCTTATGTACGGAGAGAGACCTGTTAAAAATATAAGGTTAAATTCAGTTACAACTAATTATACGTTTGGTCTGAAGATTCAAATCATGATTTGAATTTCATAGTTTGTTACAGTATTTTTTCTCATAAAAAATATACATAAATTAAAAATAATTTTAATCACATGATTCTAATTCATAAACCAAACATCTCTTTTTTATTACAGTTACAAAATTCTCACGTAAAATTATATTTAAATATAAATTAATAACTTAAATTAAAATTTTTAACTTTAATAAAATTATTATTAAAAAATTAAATCAGTAAAATAAACGATACATTAAATAGTTAATTTATGCATGAGTTTTCTTTTTCTTTTTTATTTGAAAGTCCTAATTTTTGTTTTTATTTTTATTTTTTGTATTTTCAAAATTAGTATTTTTTTTAAGAGAAAAATTTGTATTTAATAGACTTTCTACAATCATATTTAGGAAGGAGACTAAAAAAAGGTCAGATTCATATGCTTAGAGGCGTCCCGGTCAAGTAACTATCAATCCATCCGGTAGAGAATTCAACCGGTCGCAATTCGTATTAATGGATCGTATTTGTATTTGCTCATTTATTAATCATGTCAGAAAATATTAACTTAAACACAATATGTTTACTAAACGTGTTAACAATGTCAACACAAACACGACCTATTTATTAATCAGATTAATCATGTCAATCCGTATAACTCATTTAAATTAATATATTAAATAAATAACTTATTTAACACAGTCAAGACAGGTTTAACATGTTTGTTGGTTAATTTATCTTTTTATTTAAAAAAAATAAATGTATTTTACCTACAAATATTAAAATTCACATTATTTGTATTTAATATGTAATATAAACTTTCATGTTATATCACATATCATTAGTTTACAGATGACACATATAGTTAATCATGTCAACTTGTGTCACTTCGTGTTAGGAGGTCAACTCTAACATAACATATTTATAATCGTGTTAATCATGTCAATCCGATTATGACCTAAATTAATTTATAATAAATCCAAACCCGTTAACTTCATACGGATTTCAAATCGTATCTTTGTATCACTATCCGAATTGTCAGCTCTACTAAGCATGGAAGGTCACTTGGCTTCATTCCAGACGTTTATCCAACCAAGTCCCCAAAAGGAAAGGAAGGCGCAGAAGAATTTTTTATTTACCAAGTTTTACTTTATTAATTTCTATTTTCATTTTTTCTCTTTTTCTTTTTTTTGTTAGTTATGCTCGTAAATGTAAGATTTATTATGAAAATTTAAGATTTATCATCAGAACACAGATTGTGTTGTTTATAAATCTCAAATTTATAGCATAAATTCAGTATTTACCATCAAAATTTTCTTATCCTTTGTAAGTCTAAGATTTACCATCATATTGTGTTTATTTCGTAAATCCTAAATTTTTTATACTGTAATTCTAGGATGTATCATTATAACACCAAAACCAACACATATTGTGTAAATTCTGGATTTAAAGTATAAATTTAGGATTTACTGTTATTAGATTATATTAACTTTACTAATATAAGATAAATATTTTTTTCAGTTCTACTCGTAAATGTAGGATTTACCGTACTTTAAATCTAAGATTTACTATCAGAACACAGATGTGATAGTAAATTCTAGATATCTTAGATTTACCATTAGAACAAATAGTATGTTTATTTGTAAATCTTAGATTTACAGTGTAGAGAGCGAAGAGATAGAGAGAGCGTGGAAATAGAGCCAAAATAAAGTTTTAACATTTCATTTTCCTTTTTAATTAGATGTATTTTTGGGAAGTTAATTTAGTGTAAATCCATATTTAAACCGATTAAGCTTATTTACAATCTAATTATAAAACTTGGCCTGTTTATTTTTATTGCCCTTTTAATCTTGCCTATTACTGGCAATCTCTCTTATTATTGATTGTGTATCTGTGTTTATTATTATTATTATTATTATTATTTGCTCTGAGAAAAAGGGAATTAGCAGTGTCTTCACGCCCTTCACCCAGCACCATAAGATAAGTCTATTGGGACCATAGCAGATGGTAGGGGTCCATTAAGTTTCCCCATGCGAGGCCCAAGTCCAGTCCTAAGGCCCATAATATACACAACACAAGGCCCAAAGTCCATTCTCAGCCCTTGAACAAATACCAAGGCGCGGTTGGAACGGGCAAGAATCGAACCTGTATGTGGCGCATTGGAAGCCTTAAGTGATGCTTGTTTTAAGAGTTCTACCTGATTTAGGATCACGGTTCTTAGTTCTGTTACAGTGTTTTTCTCTCATAAAAAATTTAAATTTAAAAAATCAAAATAATCAATCATGATTTTGGATCCATAAATCAAACGTCACCTTAATTGACATCCCTTAAGGCTTAAACCACCATGCCACCGCCTCTAGTGGTTATTTGTGTGTTTTTATACTCTCTGGAGTAAAAAACTGGCGTTGTACTTCTTTCACTAAAATTTTGTATAGAAGTCGTTAAAATTTTTTACAATTAGATTATTTTAAGGGTTCGTGAATGTTTTTATGACAATTGTGAATGTCTTTAATGTTATATAGTTTTTTAAAAAATATTATGTTTGGCTATAAAAATAAGGTTGATTTACCCGGTATCAAGTTTTGGGACTTGGATCAAGTTCGTGGGTGCCGAGGTGAGGTTCAACTCTAGGGCAAAGGTCAAGTTTAAAGGTTCAACTCTAGGGCAAAGGTTGAGTTTAAGTGTCGCGGTTGAGGTCAGGTTTGGAATTCACAGTCGGATTTAGAGCCGGAACTAGAGTTGGGTCCAAGTTCATAAAAATTTTAAAAAGTAATTACATAAAATGACTTTCTCCCAATATCTCACTAATGTTGTAGCGACGCACTCTCATACCAAATGTTAGACCAGACAAACCCAATAATAGCGTTCTGTATGCACAGAGCGGTTAAATCAACCACATTTAAACAAAAACCAAAAATGTTGTGAAGTAAAATGTAGAATAATCAATTGAACACAGTGATATGGTCATTTAACATGGCTAAAACCTCTTTCGGGAAAAAAAAACCACGTGTGCTGATCACACCAACACAAAGAGGATTCCACTATCACCAAAAACAGTTACACTGCTTGGAATTACAAGAAACCTCCCGAATCTACACCAACTCCTAACTCATGGTGACTCCTCTTGACTTGCCTTCTGACTCATCGCCTTACACTGAGTCTTCTGCTCGCCTTCGATCCTCCTGGCCTACTTCAAGCACGATGCCCGCCTTTAGTCCTTCTGACTTACTCCGAGCGCCATGATCCGCCTTCAACTCCTCCTCGGACCTACTACGGATCCTCACAAAGTCCGCACACTGCAAGGTTTAAGAGTTACAAATAAAGTCTAAGGAACGCTCTGATTTTCTCTCACTCTTATGCACAAAATGAGAACACTAAATTTTCTCTCACAAAATGATCTCTTGATTTTAGTATGTGCTCTCTACACACAAAGGTCTGAATGAGAGCTCCCTAAATAATGAACTAGGATATGAGAGACGTCTAGGGTCTCTCCACTTGATTAGGGTTGAGATTTGATTGCGGTCTTTTTGATTGAATTGCTTCATTAAATTCAGCTGTCACGTGTGAACATAATATCCGAACCTACAGCTGTCAATACAATTTGGACAGACAACTCGTGATTTGTTACTAAAAATGGTTTCAACCAAGAATACAAAATTGATCAGAATAATCCTGATTGAAATGTCCAGAAAATTAAATTGATCCTTAATGAACCTACACTCAATTATGTACAAGGACCAAGTCCACAAAAATCGAAATTCCAAGAAATTGCTAAAAATAGATGAGATAAATTTGTGATTAGAAAATTAAAAATCTTATCTCATAAATTCAGCAATCGTATCCTGTAAAAGAATCTGAATATTAACCCAAAAGTCAACCTATGTTGACAGCCAATATAATATCTAATTATCCAATTAAATCGGGTTATTTATGGAAACAAATCATCCAAATTGCAGTCAACTAAATAAGGAAACAAAGTGTAAAAATAACAACATATTATTAAATTGATTATTATAATTGATTTGATATAAGGATGACAATAAAAACGCACAAAAGGTACAAATCTCATGCCAATCACAAATGCTACATAGAAAAATTTGTGCCACATAAAATTAAAAATCCTAACAAGTCTAGCGCTGGAGCACTAGAAAGTCGAGGTTGCTGCGGTGGCACAATTCCAGCACCACAGAAATTTCTAAAACATGTAAATTTTAAGCCTAGTTTTGAACATAGAAATTAGGATTATATAAGGGTTATTGAGAGGTGTTTTTAAGATTTTTGGAGAACCGTTTGCACAAGTTTCAAGAGGAGATTGAGGGAGAATAGGGGATTAGAATTATTTTCGATTTACGTGTATTTTTTGTGAGAGAAAACACTGTAGCGAATCATGAACCATGATTCAAATCATGGTTTAAATCCTCTAACCAAACATTCCCTACGAGATCGATCACCACGTTCAAGATTCTTCGTTTTTCTTCTCTTTTTCTTTTCATTTTAGTTTTCTAATAGATGATGGATATTATTTACATGATGTTTGATCTTTTTTCAATTGTGAACTAGATTTTCCTTTCTGTAATTATGAGTGTAGCCGAAATGATAAATATTTGAATCTAATTTTATTTTCGTTCAAATGAAATAATTCTTTAAGAGCTTTTAATTCATGACTGTTGTTAAATTTTACGGAGATAGTAGAAAATAGATCAATATAAAAAGCTTAAGAAAGAATATAGGCTAATTTTTAGTTATAAAAATTAATAGGCCATAACTTATTAAGTTATGGTTCATAACCAGATAAGTTATGGACAAACTTGTCAAGTTATGGTTCATAGGCAGACAAGTTATGGACAAAAACCGTGAATTATGGACAATAACTTGTCAAGTTATGGTTCATAACCAAACAAGTTATGGACAAAAACAGTAATTTGGCCTATTTATTAACTTACATAAACTATTGGCATATTAATTTTAATTCATCTCAAGTCTTGGCCTATTTTCCTCTGTCTCTCTTGATTTTATTGTGTTCAATGCGTTTAAATATCTTATTAATATTTGAATTGTTTCGAAAATCTAAATTGAAACTCTATAGAGAGATATTTATAAATAACTTTTAATAAAAGAAACTGTAAGGTGTATGTGACATTTTGCTGCCTGAGCAATTAAGAGAATTGTAAGCATAATAAATATATAGGATAATAAAATTCACAAAAGTGAATACTGTGTAAAATGATTTTTTTTTTTTTTCAAAATACACAGAAGTCAATACTGGATGGATAACCATACGATACTTTAATACATCTCCCGACTACAAATGGAATTACCAAATGATACTTTTAACATTTCAAAACCATGAATACTTTAATACATCTCCCACCTACAAAGGGAATTACTAAATGATACTTTTAACATCTCAAAATCATCAGAGTATTCACATGGAAAAATGGTTCTCTAAATAATAACTAATAGGAATAGCAATCTTATTTGCGAGTACGGATATCTGCGGATATTTCCCCCTAATACGGCAGGTATGAGAGATATTATATGGGATGGGGCAGGTATGGGGGTTAAAATTAACCTCCGAGTTGGGGACAGAGCGGGGATGGGGAAACTCCCCGTCCCCGACTCCAAGCCGATTATATGTATTTTTATTTAAAACATATTATATATGTGTGATATTTTTAAAAAAAATTCTAAATGAGATATATAATTATTAGTAATTATAAAGCATCGGAAAATTTTATAGTATCTTTATTAAGAATAATGTTTTTAATATTTTTATGTGTTGATTAGTTTTACAAATTTAGTTTACAGATTGTTGGAGTTTGAATTTTCTTTTCGATTTATTTTTATGCGATGTTAGCAGCTATATTGTTACATTTTATAATAACTTTAATGAAATTTACTTTCAGTATAATAATGTTATAATTTTTTTAAACTCTTATTTCTTAATAGATAAATATGTAGAGTATGAGAATTATTCTCCTAGTGGGAAATTCCCGATACCGACTTCTCCTTAAATTAGGCAAATATGGACGGATATGGGACAAAATGAGAGAAGAATATGGAGTTGAGGAAGCATACCCGTCCCCGCCCCGCCTCATTGGCCATCCCTAATAACCAACCAAGCCCATGTAATATGGATCACAGTTTAACATGCTTGGATCGACAATACTGTGCCCATGGCAGCAGAAATAGAAGCTAACAAAAGGCTACTAGTATTGATAAACCACTAACATATTTTGAGCCAACACTATTTTGAAATAGAAGCTAACAAAAGGCTGCAAAAAGGTGCTGTGGGATAAACCATTAACTCTATTTTTAATTTTTAATTGCTAGATAGATTGATACTCCGTTCATTTCACCTATTTGAGTTTAGAATTCAAGTTTTGCTATAGTAAAAAGCTCTTAGAAATAGTCACATCTAGCTTTTTTGCTACAATAAAAAGTTCTCATATAAAATCATATCTCAACTCGAATCAGTGAACTAAACGAGCCCAATAACTTTTAATGATGATCCTTGGATAAACCATTAACTCTATTTTGAATTTTAAGCTGGTGAATGAGGAATGAAAGATTGCTCACATGACCAACTCCCAACTCCCTATAAGAAAATGAAAACGACCCTCGTTCTCTTCGCGGATTCGAGTTTTCAATTCGAATTGAGATGTGATATTTTGTGAGAACTTTTTACTGTAGCAGAAAAAGTTAGATGTGATATTTTCTGAGAACTTTTTACTGTAGAAACTTAAAACTAAAAACTTAAATCGGTGAAATGAACGAGGTCGATCTGCTCAGAATAAACTTTTAAAAACAACTATTAGTACCTGAGTTATGGAAGTTTGTGGTCCAAAATATTGAAAATTGTCACCCTTTAGCAGAGAAAGTGGTATCAAATTTAATTGTTAGGATATTGGATGCCCAATATAAGTCCTATAAATTTATGTGCTTACCATTGTAGGAACTAGGAAATCAGTCTACTTTCTTTGTCCTAACTATAGGATTGTTGTGCCTTGCTCGTGCTAGATTCTAACTTTTAATATCAGCAAATGGGAATGCCACAATTTGGTGTTATTATAGTGCCTTGGTTATGGTCCACCTCCTAGACCAAATTCAGTTGATCCCCAATTGGAACAGAGTAATTTGAGAGGTCAAAATCATTAACATGTTTGGTTCATTTGTGGGTCCCACAATTAAAGCTATGGTCGATAATGAACGCGGCCTCTACACATATAACATGTA
The DNA here is from genome assembly GCF_000414095.1 of Morus notabilis. NCBI lineage: Eukaryota > Viridiplantae > Streptophyta > Magnoliopsida > Rosales > Moraceae > Morus > Morus notabilis. The sequence continues at coordinate 80,711 of NW_010368050.1, read as the reverse complement.
AAAGGCGAAATATAATAGAATATTTATTATATATGATTGATTATACTTTAATTTTTATCCGTTTAATGTGTGAAACTGATTAGTGAAAGACTGTAGACAAACCCTAAAATTATAATCGGTACTCACATTTTATAGATAGTTAAAACTCAACAATTATACGTTACAAGCAAGTTGATATAGTCAATGTTGGCTCATTATTTACATGACGATTGATCATAAAAGAATAACAACAACACCAAACAAATACAAGCCTTAATCCCAAATTAATTAGAGTCGGCTATATGAATTTCTTGTTTCTAGCTGCTCTATTAAACGGAACGCTCCAACAGAGTCTGTAAATGAGAAATCCATATAAAGTGACATATTTTTACGCAGACTGTCAACCTACCGCAACCTTTCTCTCTTTACACGGGCTTAAAACTGGCTATACAAATCACCGTATAGGCGGAGTTTAAAAGACAAGAGTTGGAGGACACAATGATGTGCCATTCAAAGCATGTGTGATGGAAGGGAAGGTGGCAAGTGTAATGTGCTCATACAATCAAGTCAATGGAAAACCAACATGTGCTGATCCTGACCTTCTCAAGAACACAAGCAGAGGTCAATGGCATCTTAATGGGTAAGTGCCAATTAGTTTAGATTCACATATAGGAACACTTCAAAATTGTTCAATTGTTCAAGCTGCTGATACTTCTGTTAAAGAAATTTGCCAAGTTTTTCATTGTTTATTGTCACAAAAATAGGTACATTGTCTCAGAAGAAGCTGCAGAAGACACAATTAACGCATTAGTTTTTTTTGTTTTTTTTGTCCCTCTTTCTATGGTGGGAATTTGGAATTTTGTACTAGTATTGTGTGTATTCTCAACGTGAAATCATATGAGAATTACTCGAGAATAAAATAATATGTAAATTTAATAGAATTAAAACAATTGATGAAACTGAAATATAACTTGTTACGAGGAAATATTAAGACAAAACAATAATTTTAGTTTTATGGAATTTTGACACATGTATTTACATCGTGTGTTAATAATAAAAAAAGTATATAACATATGATGGGTCTCGCCATAAAATTTTTTATAATGCACATAATTTCTCTCAATTTTATCATCTTCAACTAATGAGTTTTTTTTTTTTTTTATTTCCCGTTTTTCTGGGTGAAATGAAGGTTTGGATCATGGATGAAAATGTCCATGACATTGTCGATATTTTCACGACATTATCTATATTTTGAAGTCTCGACATGAATAACAAGAGGAGGCGGTGTGTGGGGACATGTCCATAAAATATCCACAATAATAAAAAATATCCATAAAATCTGTAAATATCTGTAAATATCCAAGATATTTTTAGAAATGTCCATAAAATGTCAAAAACACCATTTTTTTTTTTTTGCACAACAATTAAATTTGTAGCACATTTGTTTCCTATTCTTTTGATAAATTGTGACAACATGATTCAAATAAAAAAATAATAAAAATATTAAGATTTAATTAGTTTAATTAAATAATTTTTACTTTTTAAGTTAATCATTCATATTTAAATACTGGAGAAGAAGATTTTACTCATGCTACATAAATGAAGATCATGCGTGTAGGGCAACAGCTCCAGGTATTAGGGCAATTAGAAAAAAAAAATTATAAAACGACGTTGGTGTGACTCAAATGGTCAAAAAAAAAAAATTATAAAACGACGTGGTGTGACTCAAATGAGTCAAAAAAAAAAAAAAACTGATGACTATTATGTGGCTTTCAATTTTGATTTCATGAATTTAAGAACTGAACAAAGTTCAGATAGTTATAATCATTCATAAAATTTTCACATAGGATCTACTTCAAAAGTACAAAACCAAGATGGTTTGTTTGATATATTAATGTATCATCCACCACAAGTTAGTGTTGAAATGACATCACACATGCCTGAAGACTACTCAGTAAGTTGGATAAACTAACAGTTTACAATTTATGGATTAACAGTGGGAAAAGATCAAGAAACATACATGTGACACATCAATAATTACCTCTAAAATTATTTAAGGGTAATATCTTGTCAAATGTATTGTCTAGATCAAAATCGAAACCTACCTAAAGTGTTTTTCAACTTGCTAAAAACTCATTTTTGGTACTGAAAGCACTTTAAGTCCGTCTAGACTCTATTATGTTTGGTAGTTAATTTTTATGTAATATATTAAATTATTGTGCTTATTTGTATTATGTATGTAAAATTATATGTGAATCATAATCCATATATTATCATGATAATTTTATACTATACTAATTGACATAACTCGACATAACTCTCATGTTCTGACCACAATTTATTATTTTTATTATTAAATTAGTTCAAATTAAGTAATATTAATTGTTTTTAATATTTTTTGTAGTTTCAATAAAAAATTTTAAGGTTTTCTCAAGTTATACATTTTTTTCCTCAAAATATTCATCGACGTCAACATTTTGGTCGACATTACCTTTTACTTAAAATCCATGTTACTTCTCAAGTGAAAGCCATGGCATAAGATTGGAAGCTAAATTGCATGCCTATAATTACCATGATCGAAGATAAAAGATGTACAGTCAGAAACCATCAACAAATGAAAAGATGAAATCCTATGCACATTGCAAACTAAAAGATTACCAGAACTGGAATCCCAACATACAATTGTGCACAATTTTCAAGCTCATTCATTATTCAAACTATACCTAGATTAGCCTAATATCCTGCTTTCAAAACGCCGTTGAATTTAACTAGCAACTAAACACTTTTACAGAAACTTTCACCCGTACACTACGGTTAAACTTAGAAAAATCAACAACTCATGCTATAGAAATTTATTTTGATCTCTTTCAATTTATAAATTCAAGTTTTCAATTCGAGTTTAGATATGATTTTATGTGAGAGCTTTTCACGTAATAAAAAATTAAATGTGACTTTTTATAAGAGCTTTTAACTATAACAAAACTGAAATTAAAAATTCAAATTGATGAAATGAATGAAACCTTTATTTCAAATGATCATGTTTGCAAACTTGAACTTCTTCGCAACTTCTTCAAACATAGGAAACAACCTTTTTTAAAAAGAAAAAAATAATAATAAAATATAAGTGCATTCAATTAACCTCTTTCATACAATGCTCCACTCAACATTCTAAAGTCTAAACCAACAAAACTGATTCAACTCTTAACAAACAAGACATAAACTTGGTTCATGCGCGTTCTTTTCCCAACTCAAATTTTTTTACTACAGTATTTTCTCTCACATAAAATTCATTTTATAACTCAAGTTCTCAACTTAAGAACTTATATAAAGACATAAACTTGGTTCATGCGCGTTCTTTTCCCAACTCAAATTTTTTTGCTACAGTATTTTCTCTCACATAAAATTCACTTTACAACTCAAGAACTTATATATATCTAACAAATAAGTTCTAGCACCCATAAAACTTTTTTGCTTGGGTACATGAAAACTCTTATTCTAGCACCCATAGATTTTGGAGGCAGCTTTGACTTGAACTTGGCACGAACAACACCACTGTTACCGTGAGGCCTGGTAACCTTGCCCCAAATGCAGCAATAGTCAAGACACATTCTTCTTCATCTTGGCCTTGTAGATGTACCCCGAGCGCTTTCCTCGGTGCCAATCGACCTCCTCGCTGGTGTTCATTCCCTTAACCTGGACCAGAGAGGTATTTGGGTACTGTTTGATTTTGACCTCTTGTATCCTAGGATTGTTCCTCTGGTGTAGAGTCTGAGGCGTTCTCCTTTTGCGTGCCTTAACCATCTTCAGCTGTTTTTTGCTTTGATCTTTGTCTGCAGGCGGTAACCAGAGACGTTGCAGGCCAGAAAGCCTAATCTTTGTTACCAATAACCATCTTGATAGACATCCTATAATACCTACACAGAAAAACCGAAGCCAAACACCGGGACTGAAAAGGGACAAAGGTCATGATACCAGAAAACTTTATTAGATGTCACAACTTTTTTTTTCAATAGAAATAGTAACTTCATTGAAGAACAAAAAGAATAGAAACTGTAACTTTATTAGATGTCAGAAGTTGCACCAACAAAGAAGCAGAATGTGTAAAGAAACCACGGAAAATTAAATTTATCATGCTAAAAGAAGGTGACAGATAATGTAAAGAATACTGAAATAGCCCTGAGAGAGCAAATTTTAAGCCCATCATGCATGGTCAGAACAGGAGAATAACTAAATTGGCAACAGAAGAATTCCCAAAAATAACGCTGAAATACATACATATACAGATGTACAATGAAAGAAATAAAGTGTCTTACCGTTTACGATTCACTGAAGGTAATATTGAAGGCTAAACCACTGAATCCTGAATGAACGTTTTCTTAAATTTCTCTACCAAAAAGAATCCTTGTCAACTATTCATATGCTCTTCACCCTGAGGTGATATGCATCCACGCTCTACAAACCGTAATATAAGTTTATCTGCCGCCTCTGAATTTCCTTCTAACATCAATCTTTTACTCACCTTCTCACATAATTTTAAATCAGGAATCATATTCCGATGGAACATTCTATTGGCCACTCTATAAGCAGAGAGAGGAAGCCCTCTGCTCAAGTAACCATCCATAACAATGTGGCACGTATTAGCATCAATCCTAGAAGCTGTTCTCAACACCTTACTCAAGAGTTTTTCAGCCTCCTCAAGGTTACCGAAACTACAAAGCTTCTCAATGACCTGATTATATACAGTTCGGAAGTTCTGCCTAACAAGCATTTTGTCTAGTAATTTTAACAAATCCTCCACTCTACCCATTTGACAATACCAATGGATGACGGTTCTGTATGTCACAGGAGTAGGATCCAAACCCCTTCCCAACATCTTCATCACAAGTTCATTTGCCTCTTCTATTCTACCTTTCTTCCCTAATGCATTGACTACCGTCGTATATGTGACAGCATCAGGGTGTTTGTTGCTCAGATACATGTCATCAAGCAATGACAGAGCAGCTTCCAAGTCACCCCTCTGACAATATCCGTGAATAAGGGAAGTAAAATTGACAACATTAACAGCACACCCCTTATGTAGACACCACTCCATGAACTTCTTAGCCTTGTCCATTTTCCCTTCTCGGCAGAGAGACTGAATCATCAAGTTTATTTCAACCGAGTTTGGGAAGAAGCCCTTGCTAACCATCTCTTCCACCAAATCGCAGGCTTCAACCAATTTCCCTTCCCTACGCAACCCGTGCATCACAGTACTATAAGTTATGGCATTTGGAGTCCACCACTCTTCCTCGCTCGTATTCATCATATCTCTCGCCTCTAATGACCTCCCATTCTGACAAAGACCATTCAATAAGGCTGTATAAGACACTGTATTCGGCTTACAACCGTACTTGTACATCTGTTGAAGCATCTTTTTAGCTTGCTCCACCTTTCCTTCCCTACAAAATCCGTTGACAACAGAGGTGTATGTCACAACATCTGGGATGCAGCCTTTTGAGAACATCTCATTCACAATCTCTTTTGCCATGTCAATGTTACCTTCCTTGCATAATGTGTCAACTATTGCACTATAACCAAGCTTATCAAATCGAAATCCTTTGCCTTCACCTTCCCTCAAAAATCCCAGAGCCTCACTTCCATGCCCATGCTTGCAGAGCACATGAACCAGATTATTGTAAGTAACTTGGTCCGCTATTAGTCCGGCATCCCTCATCTTCTCCATCAGTTCCTTGACTTCTTTGATCCTTTTTTCTTTGCAAAGAAAACCCATCACCGTATAATAACTAACTTTATCTGGGTGACAACCCTTGAGTGGCATATCAGCAATTAGCTCCAAAGCATCATTAATCTGATGCACATTACAATATCCTTTTATCAAGCAGTTGTAGGTGACAACATTTGGCTTAATTCCAACAATTTCCATACGCTCCAAAAACCTCAATGCCTTTTCCAAGCTATTTCCCATCACCAAAACATGAATCGCACTGTTGCATATAGACAAATTTGGTTCAACCCCCGCTTTCTGCATCAAAGTCAAGATTCGCATTGCGTTCCTCAACTTGCCTGCTTGACTATAAGACACCATCACATGACCAAATGCTTCTGGGGGCCGCTCAATTCTTCTGCGCTTCATAAGCTGGAGGACCCGTTTAGCACCTTGACACAGTTTAGTCTTGCTAAGAATCTCGAGCATTGTGTAGTATACAATTGAGTTGTGTCGATACCGCCATTGCCTATCAGCCCAATAGAAGAACTTCAAAGCAACACGTTCATCGTCAAAAGAACGCAGAACATCACATACCTGCCTAGGCTTGAGGCTTCTTAACAGGTGCCTTAATTCCCCTTCATGCTTTGGGTTCCAAGTCGACCTAAGATCAACTAACCGACAAACTTCTCTCACTAAAGGGTGTCTCAATTGTCCCTCATCTTCTTCAATTCTACCAACATTTTCTCTCTGGGCAATATTCCTATTAGACAAATTCAAGACCTCAAAACCATCCTCACCATCATCATCATAATCACTCTCTTCTTCTACTTCATCATCGCTGTCATCAAACTCGTCAAGCTTTCCAAAGCTCCCAAAATCAGAGCCTCGACCCTCTTGAAAGAAACTCAAACCCCCATAATTCTCAGGACCCATCTTTGTATATCTACCACACCCACCATTGGAATTACCAAATTCACCAATTTCTACAGAACTAGGGTCTTTTCCTGAGTTAAACGATGAGAAAAATACACAAAATCGAGCATACGTCGATGGGTACTCGAGACAAACGGCTTGCGAGATTAAAGGCAAGCGCTTTCTCATCAACCTTAATGCACTGAACTCGTGTGTTAAGAAAAAAGTAAAATTGAAGACCATTTTCAATTTAACTGCCAATGAGATGTCAAATACACTGGAGATTGTTAAGCTTAACTGCAAGTTCGAGCACAACTTGGAGAAAAACACTTCACACAGGGACTGGGAGACCTCTACAGCTCTACAGCCGCTTCCGACTTGTCCGACATGGGATTTTTTGCAAGAATTTTGACAGCCTGAAAACAAACATAGCAAATCAAATTATCATAGTGAGGACAAGAAATTCCATTTCTATATCTCTGCATTTACAACCATGGCTAACTTATTAGTTCATTGAAAAAAAAAATTAAAAGAAAAAAAAAATCATCCCAATAGCAAATTCCAAAGAATTTAGACTACAAAAGCCCCAGCATTCTTTCGAGTGAGCAATGATTTAGCAATCCCTTAGGAGAAAATTCAGAAAATAGAGGATTGTTCGTAGTAATACTGACTCCCCAATTTCAGCAAACATGTTATACCCAATTGATCAATGCCAAAGTAAAATCAATAACGCAAAATTAAAGGGAAGAGAAATAATCTAAAACCCTAAACACTCCATTTTTTTTGCAAATGAAAAGATTTATGTAAGTTTTTTTTTCAGAATATAAACAAAGAGAGATACCTCTTGAAATTCCTGGAAAAGAAAGGCCATTTCTGATTAAAAAAAAAAAAAAAACAAAAAACAAAGCTGGGCGTTGTAGATTTCAGAAAATGGAATGAAAACAAGAAACCATCACGCAAAAAAAAAAAACTTTTTTTTAAAAAAAAAAAAAAAAAAAAAAAAAAAAGCAAAGCTGGGCGTTGTAGATTTCAGAAAATGGAATGAAAACAAGAAACCATCACTGAGAAGCGAAAACGTCGGGACGTCGTCCCAAACAAATGTTTGGGGCTTATTATGGGCTTATAATGGAAAAAAGAAAAAGTAAATCAAATTTTAGTAAATAAAAAATGTAAATATTATAATTGAAATTGATGATTATTTATCTATTTTTAGGGTATATCGCATTAGTTTACTTTTTTTTCTTTAAATCTGAAAATCTCATTAGTTTACTTAATACATTATTTATCCAATATTCATATGATACATATGTTATTTTTTTTAAGGTAAAGTGGGCTACTATATCTAATCTAATAATACATAAAATGTATCTAATCTAGCAATTTAACAATATATAAAAGAGTTAAAAGCTTTTGTATTAATACTCTTTTTTGAAATTGTCACGTGACAGTCTCCCCACTTCTCCAATACGCTTTCTTCTTTTTATTTCCTTCTTTACTTTTTCATCTTAATTCTTTTTATCTTTTAAATGTTTTGCTTTTTATTTATTTTTTTGTTTTGTGAATTTTTTTTACAGTTTAATTTTTTAAAATAATTTTTTCTCACTCTACTCCTATTAAAGTAATTTTTTACATGTGTTTCTTTTTAATTTTTATTGTTAATGGTTAAACTAACTTTCTTCCAATATGTCTCTACTTAATTGTTTTCCATATAATTCTTGTTATATCAAAAGTTATCTTTACACACATTTTTTTTTCTACATTGCTCATACAGAGCACTTTTCAAGCTGCCACTTAATAGCCCTCCCTCTTTCTTTTTTCTTTTTTTTCTTTTTTTTCTTTTTCTTCTTTTTTATATTTTTTAAATGTTTTGTTCTTTTATTTTTTATTTTATGAATGCTTTTTACGTGTGTTTTGCTCTTTTTTAATCCTATTTTTCTAGGGTTTTTTTTATAGTTTTGCCAACGGCATATTTAAAGTTTAATCTTTAAATGATTATCTATACATCTAATATAACATCTAAAGCTTATAAAAGCAGTCAAGTGGACTTAGATCCTAAAGAGGCCAAATCTTCATTTTTTTTTTTTTACTTTTCCTATTTTTCTCTTTTTTTTAAAAAAAAAATTCTACTTTCTTCTTTTCTTTTGCCTTTTATTGTTTCCCATAGTATTATTTGATAGTTCTTTTTTTCTCAAAAATATCCTTTTTTAAAATACCTTTTTTTTTGCTTTCTTTTAGTTAAAATAAGGAAAATTGTAGGAAGTAGGCCTACATTTAAAACTTATAGAAGTAAATAACCAATTTTGCATAGAAATTTATAGACCATTTCATGTTTTTAAATTTTTTTTTCTAATTTTACCTTTTTCTTGCTATTTTTTCCGTTCCTTTGGTAAATCCAAGTATGTCTATGATTTACCAAGTTAGAATCACTTGAAAAAGAATAGCACAAATTCTAATGGTAAATCTTGGATATGTTAGGAATAGTGTCCTAAAAGCATGAGATGTAATAGGATATTTATTTAATAAAATATTTTATTCATCATTTTATGTGCATATATTTATGAATATTTTATGAATATTAAATGAAAATTTCATTATTATTTATGTGACCTTAAACATTGTATATAAGTATTATATGCGAAAGGATAATGTTTAAGGATAATAATCAAAAACAATGTTTGTAATGAATTTAATTAAAGTTCAGAATCTTTGATTAAAACATTACTAATACATATCATTCACATTTAGAATAGAACGGTGTTATCCGTATTGTTAATATGACGAGATATTGAATGAGTGTATTACGCATAATGAGATTATGTGGAATAGGGACACAGACACAATATGAATTTCTAATAATTTTCGTTAAGTATAGATATTCTAATTGAGTCTACCGATAGTCATATATAGAATGATCTTAATCTGGAGTTCTTAGCATATTCTTATTTATAGATTTGTGTCTTTTGATTTACTCGGTACGGATTCTGAGACCCTGAATCATATTCCTTGTATTTTGGAGACATGATGAAGTAGGTAGTCGGGAATGTTATTATACAAGATGGAATCCATTCCTTCTTGTGAAAGAAGTAGATAAATAATGTCCTTGCAGTATTGATTCGGTACTTGGATTAGTTAGAGCGCTCTTGTTCCTGAATGTGTTTATGAATCACTGTCCATTAGGAATCAATAGTAGTTAAGGATAAAGATATAACTAGAGAGATTAACAGATTTCACCTAGCTCTAATTATGAATTATTTATGGAAGATTGATCTATATGCAATGGCTATATCAAATGGACACTTCACAGTTTAGAAGTAATTTATGTCTATAATTACAAGAGTGCAATTCCAAGTTTATAGTGGAGCAACTATTGAAATTAATATAATTAATTAATTAATTAAAGTGTTTGATTAATTATTAATTTTATTGGAGCTCAGAATTATAGGTCTATGAGTTCTCGCGTCGTCCTTGTAATTCCACAAGACACAAAGGGTAAAATGGAAATTTTAGAATTATAGAATTCTAAAATAAAATACTCAAGGATAATTAATTGAGAATTAATTATAGATTAAATAATGTGATTATTTAAATTTAAATTTGAATTTTAGATCACTTATGTGAAGGTCTTCACATTGTGTGAATGCAAGGCACAGTGTGAACACACAGTATGAACACTTCTAGAATTATCCATTTAAACTTATTTGATAAGTTGTTCAATTTGAAATTCAATTGATTTAAGTTTGACTTAAATTGGAATTTGAATTTGAGTCAAAATTAGACTACAAGATAAAGAAAGATTTTTCATCCTTCCCTATATGTAATTGGCGCCTAATCAGAGGGATAAGATTTCCCATGGTGGCCAGCCATACAAGGATAAGGGAGTTGGAGATTTTGTTCCAAATTCATATGGGAGATAATTGATAAGCTTTATCTTGAAGATAAAGATTGGATTCTTGCTAGGAGTTTGACTACTACTCTATAAATAAGAGAATTGTAGAAAATTGTGTGACACAATTTTTCTCTCTTAAAAACATAGTGGCCGAATATACCAAGAGTGGGAAGGAAAAATTTTCTCTAAAAATTTCATGTCATGCATGCGTTGGTGTTTGTGAAAAATTTGAGTGTTTTATTGCTAATCATGTTTTGTCTCAGGTGTGCCCACACACACGTCTTCGTGGATTCTAGGAATTGACAAAGAAGACTTTGATTTTCTAAACTAGCATTGGAGTAAGGAACGTTCGAGGTCAAAGAACTCAAGTTATCATCCTAACCAGCTGCTAGGTATAATTCTAATCGAGTTCTTATTAAATAAATTAATATGATTAATTTATTCGTGCATAAATTAATCTATAGAATATCTCAAAAGGTTTATGAAAATTTTTGTTATACACGATCTGCTACTTACACGCTTCCGCATCCAAATTCAATTCGAAAACCAGCAGGATATATATGGCAAATCCAGGATTTACCAAATTCATATTACTAGGAGAAAAAATTATAGATTCTAATGGTAAATTCTGGATATATACCTAGTAAATCCATGATTTACCACATTCGTATTGTTGGAAATAGTGTCCTTAAAATATAAGATGTAATAGGATAGTTCTTATTTATTTTATAAAAGAGTTTATTCATTATTTTATGTGTATATATTATTAAAAAATTATGCGATTATTTATGTAATCTTAAATATTGTATATAAGAGTTATATATGAGAGGATAATATTTAAGAATAATAATTAAAGCATGTTCGTAATGAATCTAATTAAAGTTTCAGAATCTTTAATTAAAATATTACTAATACATGTCATTTCCATTAAGAATAAAGCAATGTTATCTGCACTATTAATATGGAGAGATATTGAATGAGTTTATTACACATAATGTGATTATGTGGAACCAGGACATAGACGCAGTTTAAATTTTTGATAATTTCCGTTAAGTATAAAAATTCAAATTGAGTTTACCGATGATCATATATAGAAATATCTTAATCTTGAATTATTAACAGACTTTTGTTTATGGTTTTGTGTCTTTTGACTTCCTCGGTATGGATTTCAAAATTTTAAATCATATTCCTTGTATCTTGGAGACATGATAAAGTAAGTAGTCGGGAATGTTAATATACGAGATAGAATTCATTCCTTCTTTAATAAAGAAGCACATAAATAATTCGCTTAAGATTTTATTCGGTACTTGAATAAGTAACGAGCTCATATTTATGAATTTGTTTTATGAATATACTATTCATTAGAGAATCAATGGTACTCAAGGATAAAGATGTAATTAAAGAGGTTAACAGATTTCACCTAGCTCTAGTTATGAATTATTTATGAATGATTGATCTATATGTAATAACTATATTAAATGGACACTTCAAGGTTGTGAAAGTAAATTATATCTATAATTGTGAGAGTCAATTGCAAGTTTATAGTGGAGTAACTTTAGAATTAATAGAATTAATTAATTAAAGAGTTTGATTAATTATTAATTTTATTTGAGCTTGGAATTATAGGTACATGAATCCCTGCACTGTCCTTATAATTTTACAAGACACTAAGGACAAAATGAAAATTTTAGAATTTTGTAATTCTAAATAAAACACTTAAAATAATTAATTGTAAATTAATTGGATATTAAATAATCTGATTATTTAATTTGAATTTTAAAAGACACATGTGGTGGGGTCCACATGATGTCACACGCCCAGCATTGTACGAATTCATCTAGGATTCAGTTACTCACTCTCTAAGTTATCTGATTGTCTTATTTGATAAGCTATCAAATAAGAATTTAAATTAATTAAAGTTTGACTTTAATTGAAATTTAAATTTGTGTCAAAATTGGATTATAGGATAAAGGAGAACTTTTTCTCCTTCTCCTATATGCTAAAAAGCCAACCATAAAGAAATTATCCCTGTGGTGACTGGCCCTGATAAGGATAATAGAGAGGGATAATTTTGTTCCACAACAAATTATCAAATTTTATCTTGGAAATAAAAATTAGATTTCCTATGGGAGTCTAATAGCTACTCTATAAATTGGAGATTGTATAAAATTAGAAAACACAATTTTTGCTCTCCATAAGCATATACTGGCCAGTTTTATAGAGTGAGGAAAAGAGAAGAAAAGTTATTTATCCTAGTTCCTCATCGTGCATGTGTTGTTGTCATAGAAGACTTGAGTGTTTAGAGTATTACTCCTGTTTTGTTTTAGGTGTGCCCACACGCATGTTTTAGTAGATTCAAGAAATTGACGAGGAAGATTCAGGTATTTCGAACAAGCATGAAGCGATGATTGTTACTGATCAAAGATCTCAAGTTATCGGCATAATCGTTCGCTAGGTAAATTAATAAATTTATTAAATTAATTTGTTCACGTATAAATTAATATATTCTATAGTGCGTTTCAAAAGTTTTATGAAATTTTTGTTATACACGATCCGCTAAATACACGCTTCAGCACTAGAAATTATTTCAAAAACCAACAATTGGTATCAAAGCTAGGTTTATATACTATATTAATTTATTCTTCAATTACGCAATAATCAAATATTTTATTAAATGTGTGATATCTAATTTGTATCTGCCCTGGCTGCATCGCCCATCGCGCGGCCCCAAGTACACCCAGTACATGGCCCCATTGCACGCCCGAGCACCTACACGCCCTTCACGGGCGTTGTGACGCTCCAGCGCACCCCCGCACAACCCTCGTAGGTTGCACACAGGCAAGCGCATTGCAAAGTGCATAAATTGGCCCAATAGGGCCCGAGGGTTTTCGAAACCCTTGTTCCACGCATTTTGGGATCCGAAAGAGTTCCTGACCTAAAAGAAGATGTAGCCCAACCCGAAGACAAAGGAATTTGAAGTCTCGAAGAATGAAGAATTAAAATCAAAGACCCATTAATGTAACAAAAGAAAATAATTATTATAATTTTTATTTATTCGACTATGGTTATAATAATTATTCGTTTAATATGATTATAATATATTTTTTCCATGGGAAAAGGTTAAATTTTTCTTAATAGGCGATTGCATATTTTAAACTTATATTTATTTGATGATTGTATATTACATGTCCATGCATATAATATGTCATATAGATCTAATGTGTCTACTCATATGTTTAATAGCTTGTCACACATACACGCGCATTTATTATTTATTTAATTTTGTTAAAAGAGTTCTTTCAAAAATAAAATAAAAAGTTATGCACGAAATTAATTTAATATGATTAAATTAATTTTAGTTGCAATTTTGATTTGCAAAATAATATAATATATGAAATTGAATTTAAGAGTTAAATTTTATAATTTCACATGTTCGATAAATAAATTGTTTATCTATTAGAATTTGAAAACTATGAGATGTGTTTCAAAGTAAAAATACATATTTATAAAATATTGAGTGGAAAAGGATTGTATGACAATACTGGGTTTCCACCGTTAGTGCAACACCATGAGATTTGGAAGGCACTTCGCGGCTGCACTGATTCTGTTCTCCCTACGGAGAGTGTCCATTCTAGATCAATATCAAAGTTAACTTCCAAGCGATAGGATTCGGGATGTATTTTCAATTGACCTATCCTACGGCGACACTTTAGATTTATGTCTTTGGAATCCGAAATGGCAGCTTACACTAATGAAAATATAATTAAACTGATTAATTATATTTTGACCAAAATAACGGTACTTGATAAATATGAAAACATGAATATTTTGAATATATTTATTAATTAAGAAGATCTCGGTTCAATTAGCGGTTAATGTGACCTACCCTATGAAGGCACATTATTTGTGGTAAATTAGATTATCGTTGGCACTTAATTAAAAACATGATTTTATGTATTTTTTATGTATGTCATGCATCATATTTGCTTATGCAGAATTTTATGCTTTATCATATTGATGCACATAAATTGATTAAATAAATACTCTATTTATTTCCAACAATATGTCGAATCCTATCATCTGAAAGTAATTCATTTTCTATGTTTCGCAGCTAATTTGATTGTATGATGTATAGACGAAGTGTGATGTATATGTAAAACGTTAAGGAACTTATCTAATAGCGAGCAATAAAGAAAGTATAAAGATATAATACAAAGATTAATTTGTGAAAATGTATGTGAGAATGTCGGGGACGCTAACTATATTAATAACATAACTAATACGAAGGCATAATATTGATATGACAAAGTGTTGTAAGTGTAAGAAAAAACCTAAAGTGTTTGAAATAACGAGGATGAAAATAATAACAAAAATAATATACCATTTTCGAGCATTTTAGGGGTTGAGTAGTTAATAAATCCAAACCCTACTAGCTTCTTTATTTTTCCTTTATATATTAAACTTTAAAACCGTATTAGAGGATATTAAAAACAAAGGACCCTTTTTTTTCACAAGGTCAATTAAAAGTTCGAACAGAGTAAAATGATTATTGAAGATCATGTTCCTAATTACTGCTACATATAATTTTCCATTCACCTAAGAAAAAAGAATCCTCCTATAAAATTGTTGATTTACCAATTATATTATTCTAAAAACAGTACTAATGTCTAAATCAAATATTATGTTCAAATATTGTAAAATTGGTGACGATGCCTTAATTCATTATATTAGGACACTTGTAGTAAGTCATTTACTTTTGCATACACTGTACATATTTTAATAATATGATTTCAACTTGTCCAAATTAACGGCTCATATAAGAAATATTGTTTGGTTGCTAGATTCATGCCATAAATCATATCATGGTTCGTGGTTCGCTATAATATTTTCTCTCACAAAAAATACACATAAATCGAGAATAATTCTGAATCATGATTTTGAATCTATCAACTAAACGTCCACATTCATACTTGTAATTACAAAACATCATAGATTTAGTTTTGAGGCCATTCATCAACTAGTTGTTCAACACTCATCAACCTCCTAAATTCACGCAGACCGAAATTGAAATACAAAATAAATAGGCAACATTATATTATCAATGTTAACGCTCAATAAATATCTTCCTTCAATAACTTGTAATTTTAAGGATACTAGGCTTCGTTTACCGATTTAGTTTTCAGTTTTAAGTTTTTACAGTAAAAAATTCTCAAAAAATGTCACATCTAACTTTTTCTGCTACAGTGAAAAGCTTTCTTTAAATGTCACATCTCAGCTCGAATTGAAAACTCAAATCCGCGAAGTAAACGAGGCTTAAGGCCTCATTCACTTCACAGATTCGAGTTTTCAATTCGAACTGAGATGTGAAATTTTTTTAGAGATTTTAACTACAACAAAAAAAAGTTAGATGTGACATTTTATGAGGATTTTTAGCTGTAGAAAAAACTCGAATCGGTGAAATGAACGAGCCCTAAATTACTAATATCCTGACTCAATATATTTTCCCTACCCAACAAATTCAACGTTCTAACACGTTATGTTACTATTTTCAATTAAGAAATTAGAAAATTGAACTCTTAAAAGAAACTGTGACTTTGTATGCACGAGCATTCTAACATAGAGAAGTTGTGTTAAACATTGTTAAATATTTTCAAATTTTTAGTAAACACAATAACATAACAATATATAGATATATTGCCTACAAGTTACATAATGGCCGTGTTTGGAATTGATTCCGTTTTTTTTTTTCACGTTTTTGAAGAAAGAAAAAATGAAAACGTATTTAAAACGGCGTTTGGCGCAATAAAGACAAAAAACAAAATGAAAATAATTTTTTAATTTAGTGTAAAATGAGAGAGAAATGAAAAACGACTTTTAGTCGTTTTTCATTTTTTGTTTTCGTTTTCTCCTCTCTCGAGCAGAGAAAGAGAAAGAGAGACATTAATGAATTTTTTTACACTGAAAACAATCTCTTTAAAACTACTAAATGTATTTTTAAAAATGATTTCTGTCTGAGATTAAAAATGTTTTCATTTTCATTTTTATACAAAAAGCAAAATCATTTTAAAACGAGTTCCAAACGCACTCGTAATATGTTTGTAAGGGTTACACATGTGTATTTATATATGAAATTAATTGCTTGCTCAGCTGTTATTCAACGAGACAGGGCTTTCAGTTAATCGCGAAGCAAACTTCTTCAATGATTCGTCATATGACTATGTATTACCAATAAATATCAATTTAACTACGGAAATAGTAAAAAATATGCCAATATGAAAAGCTTAAGGAAGTATATAGGCCAACTTTTAGTTATAGAAATTAATAGACCATAACTTGTCAAGTTATGGTTCATAACCAGATAAATTATGGACAAACTTGTCAAGTTATGGTTCATAGCCAGACAAGTTATGGACAAAAATCGTGATTTATAAAATTGATAGGCAAAATATCATTATCAATGTTAATGCTCAATAAATATCTTCCTTCAACAACTTGTAATTTTAAGGATACTAAGGTCTCATTCGCTTCACAGATTCGAGTTTTCAATTCGAACTGAGATTTGATATTTTTTTAGAGCTTTTAACAACAACAACAAAAAGTTAAATGTGACATTTTATGAGAGCTTTTAGCTGTAGAAAAAACTCGAATCAGTGAAATGAACGAGCCCTAAATTATTTAAAACGGCGTTTGGCGCAATAAAGACAAAAAACAAAAATGAAAATAATTTTTTAATTTAGTGTAAAATGAGAGAGAAATAAAAAATGACTTTTTTTGTTTTCTCCTCTCTCGAGCAGAGGAAGAGAAAAAGAGACATTAATGGATTTTTTTTACACTGAAAACAATCTCTTTAAAACTACTAAATACATTTTCAAAAATGATTTCTGTGTAAGATTGAAAACGTTTTCATTTTTATTTTCATACAAGTAAAATCATTTTAAAACGAGTTCCAAACGCACTCATAATATATATTTGTAAGGGTTACACATGTATTTATATAGGAAATTAATTGCTTGCTCAGCTGTTACTCAACGAGACAAGGCTTTCAGTTAATCGAAGCAATCTTCTTCAATCATTCGTCATATGACTATGTATTACCAATAAATATCAATTTAACTATGGAAATAGTAAAAAATAGGCCAATATGAAAAATTTAAGAAAGTATATAGGCCAACTTTTAGTTATAGAAATTAATAGGTCATAACTTGTCAAGTTATGGTTCATAACTAGATAAGTTATGGACAAACTTGTCAAGTTATGATTCATAGCCAGACAAGTTATAGACAAAAATCGTAATTTATAGACAATAACTTGTCAAGTTATGGTTCATAACTAGACAAGTTATGGACAAAAATAATAATTTGACATATTTATTAACTTATGTAAACTATTGGCCTATTAATTTTAATTCATTTCAAGTCTTGGCCTATCAGTACACACATATTATCTATATGTTACATATGGCTATTAACCAAGTTACACGGAGAAAAACATTACATACCCATTCAAAAAACATACCAAACATTTTTTTTTTTTTTTTCCATTTTGCTGCTCTGTTGCGTCTAAGATAATAGGTAAATTACATTATGATGCCTTCGTTCGATTGATTGATCGTAACCCTTCCTTTCCAATCGAACGGTCAAAACATATTGCCTGATGGGAAATGGTAAAAAAAACCCCTGCCGGACTTAAGAGTGATTCTATACATATATATATATATATACACACACACAGAGACTAGACTATGACAGCGTATTTCAGCATGCCCCTATTCTTTCCCAAGTTTTTATTATGACTACATACTAACTTAGCTGCTTATAGCATCAAGGACCTTTATGCTCGACATGAACGGAGTTTCATATAGATCGTTACAATTCTAACCACTCAGAAGTGTAGCAAAGGGCATACCATGCATAGCTCTATTCTGGAATCGTAATTGTGCTCCAATTTGACCCGAAGAACAGTTTGACGTGCCGTTTCATGATCAGTTTGATTATGAATTACGACGCGGGAAAAGATCTAGACGGCGAGATATGAATGCTCCTCTTTTTGCCTCTGCAGGGCATTCACCTCCGATGAAGTAGCGCCACGACAAGTCCCATGGTAAAAAGGAGAAGATCCAGTATCCTCCCAACTGTTATGAGCCTCCTGCCAAGAAACAATTGCTACTGCCAGAACTGCCCACGGCACACGGCATATCGCGAACTTGGAACTTCACACTTCTGGTTCCAACATCATCTAATATCTCAAGACATTCTTGCAAGTCCATGTCGCTCACTAGCATCACCCATTCCTCTTCATCGTCTAAATACTTGAGCTGGAACGTTCCGGTTTGCAACTTGAACCTCTTTGCAACTTCCTCATAGAGTTGTAAACAACCTGCAGAAGCATCAAATTTGAACCGGACAGTATCTTCTTTGTAGGTAGCTTTCACCACAATTTTAGAACTGCTGTCAACACAGCTCGTCTTGCCTTTTGGATGCTTAGGATTCTCAAAGCTTTGAGAGCTTGAAGAACTGCCATGGAGCATTGAACCAGAGCCATTTGACGAGTCTGTCATACTTGAAGAAGCAGGCTGGTTATGTTCAATAAGCTCGTTAGCTCCATCACCTACTGTATCCATCTCATCACCAGCATCCAAGCAGACTGAATCCCGAAACACGTGGTGGCAGTCAGAATTCTCAAATTTTGAATTAATCTTCCTCTGATTCAATGTCCTAACTTCTTTTGCATGATAAAAACCAAAGGAAGCCTTTTCCAGGAAAGGTCCAGACATGGTGTCATAGCTAGCACGTTCTGATCCAGCATCTACTGCAATCACCTTGGATTCTTGAGCAGAATTAGTCTGAGTGTCAATATTGGACATCCTGATCTCAACAGAATTTGGATTGACCATAGCCCCACCTGTACAATCATCCTCTTCCGACTTAATTGCTGAAATTGGATCTGAGCTCTGCAGAGATTGTGTCTTCTCTGTGAAGAAAAGACCCTTCCGCGTATCAAATTCTTGGGCTATGGAGCCTGCTGCCACAAGCCCCCCAGTAGTGGGATCAAACTTCAAACCTCCCTCAACCCCCTGAACAGAATCGAGTACGGTTTGTATTTTTTTTAGCGAACGGTTTACCTTATTTATCTTACGAGATGGCCATCTTGAGATCCCATGTTGTCTGCAGATTCTTTTTAGCGTAGTGGGGCAAACTGCCGAACAACACAAATCAAACGTTCATTTTAGAATAACTTCAATACAATTGAATTGATCCAATTCAACAATTAAATGCACCATTAGATTATTTATAAAAACCTTGGTTCTAGGGTTTTCTTAAATTTCATTGCTAAAGCTCCTTAATCCTATCAGCCCGTCAAATTGTTATAGAACATCTCTTAGGTTTAACCTTTTAAGGGATGAACAATTCTTTAATGATATCCGATTAGCATGTCAGTCCATATCATATACAGGAATTTTTCACAAATATTCCCCGATATTGAAGTTTGAACATGTGTCATACACAAAGTTCACAAAGTACTTAATAGGGAGACACAAATAGATATATTACTAACACATATTTCAAAACGTGAAAATAATTCTAGAAAACATATAGAACTGTTTATTGCAACTATACATACAGGGATGTCAATCAAATATAATATTCAACGTAGTTCAACATGTAACAAAAATATAGGAAGCGGCTGATATGATATAAGAGCCTATTTATCCTAACCCCTGCTTCTAAAAGATATGTAGAAAAAATGCATTGACACCCCTTTATGTGTGTCACAATGGTACCCCTTAGTGAAAATTAGTTATACTATGAACCCTGACAATTTACTTTAGTTATTGAAAAATTAAAAGATCAACTTCAATAATCCATATATGAAAGGATACTAAAACGGAGAATTCAAAGTCAAGTTGGATATTTCAAAAGCTAAAACAGTCAAATGTATGCATCTTTTTCATATGTTAAGGGATCTGCGTTGACAGCGTTGATAAAGAAAGTGTTATTTTGAAAGAACCTAGGGAAGTCCAATTTAGTCTCACTCAAAAAATTTCCACTCCATCAGAATTACCTCAAATTTTCAGGAGTTACGCATTAATACAGCAATTATAGCTATAACCTGAATTGGTATCACTGCTTCCCAGTTTTAATTTTCGTATCATCATTACCTTTCTTGCCCAGAATCCTACCCACCCTTTTCTACTTCTTAAAGGTAATGCTACAGCAGCAAGCAAGTACTACATCCAACAAGGCTCTTCTAAAACAATAGATAAATAATGGAAGAGACAAAATCCTTCAAAAGGGAAGTTTACACCAAAGAAAATTTCTTCAGCCCGATCACAAATGAATTAAGTTTTCTATAAAATTTACATCCGCTATATCATGTGAGGCTTAAAATCAAGCATTACAACCATACACATTGCACAAACTTTTCTTCGTTAGTAATGGATCATATATGGCAAGGAGTCCTTACCTCCAATGCTTTTTGCAGCATCCTTAAGACTGCCAGAAAAATATTGCTGAAGAACGCTCAAGCTCACATTTTTCTCTGATGTACTTCGCTTTTTCTCTGTCTGCCTTCTAGATCCGCTCATACCCTACAGTGTAAAGAAAGTTAAAAGCTATTGTTCCAAAAATTTGTATGAAGCCACACCAAAACATAAATGATCCCTACTGGTAGTTGAGTTTGGTTTTGATCATTAGCAGCAGGTACGATCAGCGTTATGTTTGTCATAAATAACAATATCTCAGAGACCTGAATTAACGGTAGATGTAGGGTACTATGATGAAAATGCGGTGAGGTAGTTGAAGAATCTTTTGATAGAGCAGGTTTGTGCTCTGGAAGCCTCAGGAAACAAGAACGCATTTATACTACAATAAAACAACTCTGTCATACGCTCTTGCACACACATGCATGTACACAGAGGAATGTGGACAATGCATGTATATACGTCAGATGTAAATATACACGTGCATAGAGAAAGAAAACAGTGATATTGTGTTAGGATCTGTTAGCTGGGGGAGGGCATTAATAGATTGTTAGTCGTGGTTAGAGGACGTTACTAGTATAAAAGGGAGGGGGTTGGTTGCTAGTAGGGGTATGCTTGATTTAGTTGGTTGGGGCTTGGGCAACCAAGATGGGAGAGTTGGATGGTCTCTTGAATACTATCGCAGTTAGGGCTTCCTAATTGCTTGTATCAGTGATTTTCATGAATAATAGACCTCTTGCAGTTAAATTCTTCTTGTTTAGATCAGGTTCCTATCATATTGTCAACTGAAAAAATAATCGCAAAGAAATACGGTAAACTACTATAAAATCAACTTCCTAAAAAGAGAAAAGCATCCAAAATACTCTTCTAGTTCGAACAACAGCAACTTACTAACCAACGACAAGACAACAGACCTGTAATATTTTAATTACAAAAAAACAAGTACACATGCATGCTATGATTGGGTTTTTATAGGAACTGCAGAGTAAATGCAACTGAAACTAGTATATATATCATGCACCAACAATTAGAAAGAGCATGCCTCATTAACCGCAGAATCTTTTATTAGTGCAAAACGAATGAAGAATGTTGTGTAGAATAATACCTGTTCCCGAACACCATCTCCTTCAAATCCCTTGTTTCTCCGTTTAGATACCTTCGAGGGCAGCTCATCAACTGAATTCAAGTCACTATCTGATAGCACCATTTGGGAACTTTCCCTGGACAGGGAAGGGAGGTTTGAGACTACATCCTTCTGAAATGCATCATTAGAACCAGCCCCAACTATTTCCGTATCTGAAACTGTCCTCAAATTTTTACAGATTCTTTGCATTGTACCTGAAAGGTTGTTCAACAAAAGTTGCTGTTCTGAAGCCCCCTTCATATTGACAGGGAGGAAGAATTCCAGTATGTAGTCACAATCTCCTGTGTAGGTGCTCCTTAGCCTGATCGCAACAGCAGCATTTAAACCAAATTTCCGTGCATGATGAACAAGTGGAAACTCATTTATGTCATACGTTTTAACATCAGGAAGGAAAAAGGGAAGATTTGATTGAAGTGCTTTTCCAGCTAAACCTTGTCCCTCCTCAAGATGATGTTCCATACAAGAATGTGCAAAACCTTGCATCACTCTGTCATTAACATAACAAGCTGTTTCCTCAATGCATAGTATGCATTTCTCATTTGCACTCAATTTACCCTCTCTGACACGTACCCTTACATATTCACCATCAGCTCCTTCAGTGTAACAACAAGGAATCCATGTCAGAGCCAGTGGCAATCTATGTGCATGACACACAGCTCGCAAGACATCAATTATCTCAGCTAATGCATCTTTTTGGTCATTTGAGAGGCACTGCAAATAAGAAATGACCTTGTAAGAAGTGAAGATCATCTGAAGAGAAGGTTTTTTTTCATACAACTCTCTCTCTCTCTCTCTCTCTCTCTCTCTCTCTCTCTCTCTCTTTCTTGTATTTGGTTAAGGTAAGGGGAGAAGTAAAATTGTTGTGATTCTAAAAGATACCTGGGGAACAAGGCGTGGATGTGCATTTGTCCTTAGATTCACAGCCTGAAATCATGTAGTTCATGTAAGATGCTTGAGATAAAATGCATGGAATCATTTCAAGCATCAAAAACATCCCAGAACAAATATTTCAACCAAAACATATTTCAACTTGCCATCCTGAGAACATAATTAAAAGAAAACCAAATTCTAATAGGTGAACAATGAAAGACAATCATAATCAGTGTATTAGCGAGGTTCTTCTAGAAAACACCTCAGATATTTGCCTTTCTTCTCATGATTTTGCAGACATACAAGAAACTAGGTAAAGGAAAAGGTTACTGCAATTCATAAAAACAATGGTGCCACGTCCCACGTTCAGTTACCATTATAAGACACAAGTTTGGACAGAAAAGAAAAAAAGAAAAAAAAAATTAAAAAGAGTTTATGCCATGAAAAAAAAAAAAAAAAAAAAAGAGTGTATGCCATGTACATATGGAGAGTGAAAAGCAACCTGGAGTGCATTACAAACAATTTCCATCTCCTTATCAAAATTGGACTTCTCTTTTGTAGTGACGAGTTCCAACACAGCACAGCATGGCATTGTAGGATCTGGTTCAAACACTGGTAGGGCCATAGAACCACGGACCTGATGACTAAATGCATGCTCCGACCGTAAATACTCATTTTTCTGATAATAACAAACATTTGAAGTCCACTCTGGAACTTTGGAGACAAAAACACGTCCAGGAAGCCCAAGAACACGTCCTGAATTCCCTTCTGCACCGAATGTATACATCCTCGACACTTCACGGTAGCCTGCAAGCATATGATCAAGTAAATAAGGCTGCTCAGAAGTGCTTAAGAACAACTGGTCACCACGCTTCACGGGAACCCAAACTTGCGCCAAAATGCCTCCGCCAGAAGACTCTTTGACAACTGATAGCGCTCTCAGCATCTTCTCATCAAGCGAGCATCTCGTTGGTCTATAGGTATTCACTGCGTCAATCTGACTGTTTCCTTGAACGGAAGCATTAGTTTGTTTAGCAACCGAGTCGTTAGCAGCATTAGAATGCGCTGACACCTCGAACTGAGTATCTGCAGGCTGAAACACAATCTTGTCACCAAAATTGAAGGAACTCCTCCCTAAGTTCCCACCAACTTCAGTCCCAGGAAGTGCCCCAACACTCTGCTCAATAAAGTTTGGGGCATCCAACGCCGCATACGCCACTGATGGAAGCGAAGACAACCCGTAAGTGGCCGACGCCTGATCCGTTACTGCAGGACTGTTGCACCACCCAGCATAAGAATCAAAATTCAGGAGGTCGGAGAAGTTAGTGAACACATCCTCCTGTACCACACTCCTCGCGCCACCATCAAACGACGGGAAATTCTCCACCTGAGCTCTTGAAAGTGGCCAATACTCACTCTCCTTCTCCTTCTCTTTCGATGAAAAGGGGTGTTCCATTTTCAGGGTAAAAATCCGATATCGGATAGGATTGTCGCTCCGCTAGAGTTGCCAAATTGGACGGACGTTCAAAACGAATCCTCTATCTCTCTTCTCTCTCCGCACGTCCATACCAATACCCTCACCATTTTTCACAAGTCCACCTTTCATTTCCTATAAATAGTGCGTCATCTGCCAACTTCAACACCAAACCAAACTTTGTCAGCACAAATTCTTGCACTATCCAGATAGTGAGGTCCAATTCAGTTCGTTGATTCGAATTTTTAATTTAAGTTGAGATATAATCTTTTAATTATAACTGAAAAAATTAAAAATAATTTTTTATGAAAATTTTTAAATTGAAATTGAAAATTCAGAACAGTAACTGAAATTGAAAATTCAGAACAGTAAAATGAACGAGTTTAAAAGCTACAGTTCCCAAGGATTAAGGTTACAACAAATAACAACAACCAAGAAAACACACACAACCAAATACACACTTAAATTCTACTTAAAAAAAGGGAGGAAAAAAAAAGTTGAGAGAGAAAAACTGACCTTAGAAGCGAAAATATCAATACACGGCGGTCTCCTTAAACCGCCCCACTGCAAGAAAACGCCAGAGCTCGTAATCAACAAAATTGGAAATTACTTAAGAAATGAAATTCTGAGAGAAAATTAAACTGAATCTGTCCTCGAAACGAACAAAACGCCAAATTAAGGACCAGATTCTGAGTTCCCAATCACGAACCCAAGCCGAAGTTTCGAGATAAAACAAAAACCCTCGAAACTCGTTGTCGTAGGTGTCCGTACCAAATTCCGAGGAAAATATGCAAGAAAAAGTCACGATTGCAAAGCGAAGATAGACGGATTCACTGACGTGGGTCTGATTTTGAGAAAAAGACAGAAAATGGGAAACCCTAATTACGAAACGTGTTTTTTTTTTTTTTCTGGTTTCCCTCTCTGTGCGGGGCATTAACGGCATTGGACGGTTTACATCAGAAGACAGAGAATCGTTTTGTACGTGTTTTTGTTAATAGATTTAAAATTATTATTCAGAATTATTCTTGTGTATTTTGTATGAAAAAAAATATTATAAAAAATTATAAATTATGATTCAAATTATGACACAAATATTTAAATTAAATCCACCCTTATGTTTTCCAAATATATAAACTATTGTCTAATAAAAAAAAAAAAAATCTGTTAATGGATTTGAGTTTGGATTTTCTAGGTCCTTTTCCTTCGTTCGTGTTAATTGGTTTGTTCAAAAGGAAAGAAAGGACTCCCAAAAGGAGAATTGGCAAAAACAAAACAAAAAGATAAGGAAGGAAAGAAGGAATAAAAGGGGCTTGGTTTTCAGTTGAATCCAAAAAAAAAAAACAGCCGTCGCCGAGAATATGACAAACAGCTGTGCTGTAAATTAGCAAATGTACGTGTGAATGTGGTACCGTACCGCAGGTATCCACTCTGAATAAGACGGGTAAGTTATTTATTTTATCAATTTAAATTTTTAATTTTAATTTTATTATAATTAAAATCTTTTATAAAAAATTATATTTAATTTTTTATTATATTTAAAAATTTTCACATAAAATTATATTTTAACTTAAGAAAACTTAAATTTCAATTCAGAACGTAATTTAAATAAAAAATAGGCGGATAGAGGGTTTATATTATCCTTTGAAATGAGGTGGACTAAGAAAAAGAGGATTTATATTATCCCTTGAAAACTTAAATCTTTGAATTGAATGTGACCTAATATATATATTTTATATTTTTAAAAATATTTTTAAAGCACGTGCATGTTATATTTTATAATTAATTATAAAAATTCTCTCGGTATTATATTCATTATAACACTTTGTCTTCTGATCTTTAAAACGTAACATCTATTCTTTTTTTAACAATTAAATGTAACAAACCCTCCTCCCCGGGTTAGGTTTTTTTTCTGAAATTAACTTTTAATTTGCTATTTTAAGGGTATTTTAAAAATTATATGGTTTAAAACTTAATTTGTATTTAAACTAACTTAAATATTAAAAAAACTTCATAAAAATTTTTATTCAGCTAAAAAGGCTTCATAAAATTTTTAACTTACATACAATCAATAATGAATATATCATAATTAAAAGTTTAAATTTAAATTAGTTTTAAATTCAAACTAAATTTTAAACCATAAATTAAAATATCCCAAAATAAAAAATTAAATGTCACTTTCTGTTAAAAAACCTAGCGGATGAGACTTTTTTGTTAACATTTCATTGTTCAGAATGAATAGATGTTACGTTTCAAAAATTAAGAATAAAGTGTTACAAGAGGTATAGTTCAAGGAAAATTTTTGTAATTAATCATATATATTATAATAGTACTTAAAAAATATGGGATCAAAATATTTTAAAAATATTTTACTATTTTACCATCTTAAAAAACTCTAATGATTCCTAAATCATGTTATATATTATAAATAGTAACTTTGTTTACCCTAAACTTAACTTATACGATATAAGCATGTACTCTTCAGACCTTTAAGAGATAAATAAATTAGAATAATAACATTCTTATCATTTTTAATGTTTTATTTCCAAGACTTTAACTTATTATTTATGTCTTTGATTGAATTTTTAAAATTTGATTTCGTTTGGTTTTGGATTTTTTTGCAATCTTGATTTGTTTTAATGAGATATTAATGCCATGTTGAATTTTATATTTAATTTGATACAATTTATTTAAGTAGTAATAATATCACTACATTTTCTTTTATTAATAGGTAAATGGATAAAGTATATGGAAAGCCTCCCTGATCTCGACTCCGACCCCGAATATGCAGGTATAAGGGTGGGTATAGGGAGCAAAAGCGAAAGCTTTATTGTAAATTGTATAATTTGATTTTAACGTACAAGTCAAAAACACGCGCGAACATAACGCTTATACAAATCACTCGGAAAAAGGGGAAGGAAAAGGAAAGGATTAAAGAAATAAAGAAAAAATGGAAAAAAAAAATATTTGAAGCAAAGACAAGGATCAAAGAAAAAAAAACTTAAGAAAAAATTTGTGCGAAATGTTTCGCAACTAAAACTGAAATTTATGAGGATCACAGACAAAAGATATTTATACAGGGACACAGTTGAGAATAAATTAATTTAGCACGGTGATTAGAAAAAAAATAATATTTCAAATAATTGTAAGAAAAGTATTTAGTGAAGATATATTTAGAAATATATAAAAATTAAAGATTAAAAATGTAATAGAAAAAATAAGGGAAGAGGAAATGCTAAAAAGTTTTTTTTTTTTTTTTTAAATGGAGGGTAGCGCTCTCTTTTAAGGAGAGAATAGATGAAGTAAGCAAATTTAGTGGACCTTTAATTCCTAATTTGCCTTCTAACTTTCATCATTTAATGATAATTTTATGGGGATACTAATTGGTTATAATTTGTAATTATTGAGAATGATATTCTAGAATCATGAGATGTAATAGGATATTTATTATTAATTTAATAAAAGAATTTATGCATTATTTTATATCCATATATTATTGAATATTTTATGAATATCACTGAAAATTTCATGATTATTTATGTGGCTTTAAATATTGTATATAAATGTTATATACGAGAGGATATTATTTAAGGATAATAATAAAAATGTTGTCTGCAATTAATTTAATTAAAGTTCAGAATCTTCAATTAAAATATTACTAATACATATCATTCACATTTAGAATGGAATGGTGTTATCCGCACTGTTAATATGGAGAGAGAATAAATGAGTGTATTACCCGTAATTAGATTATGTGAAATATAGACACAAACGCAATATGAATTTTCGATAATTTTCGTTAAATATAGAAATTCTAATTGAGTCTACCGATTGTCATATATAGAATTATCTTAATCGTGAGTTATTAGCAGACTCCTATTTATGAATTTGTATTTTTTATTTACTCAGCACAGATTTCGAGATCCTGAATCATATTCCTTGTATTTTAGAGACATGATAAAGTGAGTAGCTGAAAATGTTATTATATAAATAATTCTCTTGATGATTGATTCGGTACTTAGACCATTAAAAGCTCTGATTCATGAAATTTTTTTATGAATCATTGTCCATTAGAAAATCAATGGTACTCAAGGACAAATATGTAATTAGATAAGTTAACGGATTTCATCTAGCTCAAATTATGAATTATTTATGGATGATTGATCTATATGTAATGACTATATCAAATGGACACTTTATAGTTTACAAGTAATTTATGCCTATAATTACAAAAGTACAATTCTAAGTTTATAGTAGAATAACTTTTAAAATTAATAGAATTAATTAATTAATTAAAGTGTTTAATGAATTATTAATCTTATTAGAGCTTAGTATTATAGGTGCATGAGTCCATGCGTCATCCTTGTAATCCTACAAGACACTAAGGGTAAAATAGGAATTTTAAAATTTTAGAATTCTAAAATAAAACGTCTAAGAATAATTAATTGAGAATTGATTATTAATTAAATAATGTGATTACTTAAATTTAAATTTAAATTTAAATTTAAATTTTGGAGCACACATGTGAAGGTGTTCACATAGTGTGAACACCCAGCACAGTGTGAATCTCTCTAGAATTTAGTTGTCTGCTTTCTAAGTTATCCAATTGACTTATTTGATAAGTTGTTTAATTTGAAATTTAAATTGATTTAAGTTTGACTTAAATTAGAATTTAAATTTGAGTCAAACTTGGACTGTAGGATAAATGTAGAATTTTGCCCTATTCTCTAGTTGCAATTGTGCCTACCACAAGGAGGAATCTCCCTGTTGTGGTAGGAATCTTCCTGTGGTGGCAGGCCAACATGTGAATAAGGGAGAGTGAATTTTGTTTCAAAATCAAATTAGAAGTGAGAGATAATTATCAAGCTTTATATTGGAGATAAATGTTGGACTTCTTCTGAGAGTTTGACTACTACTCTATAAATAGGAGATTGTAAAAAATTAGATAACACAATTTTTGCTTTCCTAAGCATATAGTGGCCGAATATAGAGTGTGTAGAAGGGAAAAAATTTTCTCCCAAATTTCACGTCGTGCTTGTGTTGGAGTTCGTAGAAAACTTGAGTGTTTATTTGCTAATCCCGTTTTGTTTCAGGTGTGCCCACACACAGTCTTCGTAGATTCAAGGAATTAATAAGGAAGATTTAGGTGGTCTAAACAATATTAGAGCAATGAATGTTTGTGGTCAAAGAACTCAAGTTATCGACTTAATCGTTCGTTGGGTAAATAAATTAATATAATATATAGAGTTTCTCCACTAAAAATACGCTTTCGCATATGAAATCGTTTCAGAAATCAACACATAAATTATTAAATATTTTATGAATATCATTAAAAATTCCATGATTATTTATGTAACTTTAAATATTGTATACAAGTGTTATATGTGAGAGGATAATAATCAAAACGATGTTCGTAATAAATTTAATTAAAGTTCAGATGAATAATCAATATACAATATTCTCTCATTTTGATTATAAATTCATTATAAACATTAAGTTACCAATAATATAGATTGATGCAATGGCATGGATGTTATTAAATTTTTTTTTCCTCCCTCCTCCCATGATGTCTATAGAAGAGTCATTTTAGCCTGGCCAATGGATGATAGTTTTCCTGAAATTATTTTAGCCTGGCCAATGGATGATAGTTTTCCTGAAATTAGGCGAGCCTTCGAGTAGAATTGCATCAAGCCATTTTTGGTCTATTGATGAGCACTGAGATTTTTTCTATAGATGAAGGTGGGGGCGGGAAGGTACCATTGATTTTTTTTTTTTCTCTTTTTACAAACAAAAACAAATATGCATTGAGTTTTGTCAAACAATTGTTTTTTTTTTTTCTCAATATGATATGATTTGATTGAATTTGACAATTAAAAATAGTGTCTTTATGGATAACATATTTTTCCTTCATAATTTTATATGAGTTTCTTTTCTTGAATTATGTTAAACGCTTAATTTAGCAAAAGAAAAGAAAGAAATAAATAAATAGAGAACATTAAGAAAAGAAAAAATTTATTGGGACAAGTTACAAACTATTTAGGGGTATATATGAGAAAGTAATATTTGAGAGAATTGGATTAAAAAAATATTTTAGAAAGATCACAGCTGAAAACCATTATTTCAACAAGACAATAGAAAAAAAAAAAAAAAGGAAGATACAATACACACACATAGAGGACATATTTGAGAACAAAAAGATTTTAGTCGACAAATTAGATAAAAAAAATTAATTATTAGGTAGTGCATATGAGAAAATAGTTGTTGATAGAACTGAAAAAACTATTTCAAAAGAGACATATTTAAGAAAAAAAAAACTTCAATTAAGAAAATTAGCTAAATGATATTTATTAGAAAATAATAGAGATTGTTTTTAGCGTAAAAGTGCTTAACTAGGGACATATTTGAGAACAAAGTACTTTAGTGAGACAATTAGAAAAAAGAAAAAGAATATTTATGAGGATTACTTTTGATATAAAAATATTTTAGAGGACTTCGGTAAAAAAATAAATTACGATATATTCAGAAAAAAAAAATTTATTAGAGGGATAGGTTAGAGAAAATTTTTTTTCAGTGGAGTAATTTTTAAAAGAGGGATAATTCAATTTGGTACTTTGTGTTATAGCAAAATCACCTTCTTTTTGGGACATTAAATTTTTGAAGTTGCCCTTTTTAACAATTTATAGTTTTGTTGCACTTATCCATTTAACTAAACATCCTTTTGCCTTTAAAAGTTTTAAAAGAGTAAATTCGGATAAACCAAATCAGTAATTATTAAAAAATTGAATTTCAACATTGTCTCCAAAAACGGTTTCAGGGTACTAAAAGTTGATTTTTTTTAGAAGTAGAGGTACCCAATTGAAGTTATCAAAACACGTGATATTAAAAGACTATTTCACTATAACACATGGTACTTAATTGAAATTATCCTTTGAAAATATAAGAATTGATAAGAAAAGAACACAAAAAGGGAAAAAAACCATAAAAAAAATAAATAATAATAAAGGTTAAAGAAATGTTTTGGTTGAACTTCTATATATCGTACTAATTTAGGCACGTGCGGATGCACGAATTAAATTGTCATTAAAATTTCTATAAATAAAATACGAGCATCAATATGTAGAAAAAAATTACAAAGAAACTCAAAAGAAAAATATAAATAATAGTTTATATGATTAAATAGATGAAACATTTTAAATAAGTTAAATAAGTTAAAACTTAAAAACAAAGGAAAACTTAAAAGACTATTTCGCTATAACACATGGTACTTAATTGAAATTATCCTTTAAAAATATAAGAGTTGATCAAAGAAGAACACAAAAAGGAAAAAAAAAACCATAAAAAAACAAATAATAATAATAATAAATGTTAAATAAATGTTTTGGTTGAACTTCTATATATGGTACTAATTTAGGCACGTGCATCCGCACGTATTGAGTTGTCATTAAAATTTCAATAAATAAAATACGAGCATCAATACGTAGAAAAAAATTACAAAGAAATTCAAAAGAAAAATATAAATAATAGTTTATATGATTAAATAGATGAAACATTCTAAATAAGTTAAATAAGTTAAAATTTAGGGGATGTTTGTTTCTTGTATTCGTCTCTGATTTTGAATTTTGATTCATGGTTTTTTACAGTATTTTTCTCTCATAAAAAACACACGTAAAATGAGAATAATTTTGAATCATGATTTTGAATCTATAAACTAAATATTCACTTAAAAACGAAAGGGAAAAGGAAATTAAGCACTTAAAACTCGTTAGTTCTGTACTACCACGAATGAATGTTACTCGGATTAATAAAAAAAAAAAATAAAGGAGTTAAAACTTAAAAAGGAAGAGAGATCATATGGTTCAGCCAAAAGAGGAAGGGGAGAGCACATATGGTTAATGGTTCTCATATGCTGCAAGTATGTAGATATCATCTAGAACGCACACATTTCTACTTTCTTTTCACCCTCGTTAGCTCTATATGGCCAACTATTTCTTTTGACACGTCTTCCCATGTTGTAAACTTATTAATTTTTGTTCCAGTTCAGCATTCTAGTTATGAAACGTTACCTATTGTTGGAATATTTTTACGTGGACTTTCATAATCATAATAATTTACGTTACTTATTGTTGGGATTCTACGGCAGTCAGAAAACAAAATTGATTAGTAAAGAAGATTGTAAAGAAAAAAAAAAGAATTAGGGGTTGTTGATCACTGCTAGTATTTTTTCATCCCGTTAACTAAGTCAGATTAGCATGAAAATCACATGACATGCAACCATTAAGGGCTCGTTTAGTTCGCTGATTCGAGTTTTTAATTTGAGTTGAGATGTGATTTTATGTGAAATTTTTTTACTGTAATAAAAAAGTTAGATGTGATTGTTTCTTAGATCTTTTTACTATAACAAAACTCGAATTTTAAACTCGAATCGATGAAAATACGGAAAATACATAATCAACACCAGATGATAAACACAGTAATGGTATGTTTACCTACACGTAATCGGAACGAGCATGAATCGGAGTGGGCAGGATTCGGAGTGGGTAGGATTCGGAGTGGGTAGGATTCGGAGTGAGGAATCGGAGTTAGAATAAGCTGTTTACTTAGTGATAGGATTCGGAATCAGAGTCATTCCAAATCTCATTCATACGTTTACTTACACCCAGAATCGGAATGAAAAAACGTAAAAGTACTAATATACCCTTTAAATCAATGTGATATTTTCAATTTAAAAAATATATTGTGTACTTATTATATTAAAATTAATCATAATTAAAATATTTAGTGTAATAATTCGGTACTAAAATAAGAAATATAAATTGTACAACTATTTAAAATATAAGAATAAATTTTAAATAAAATAAATAAAAATATAAAATAGTGTTAAAAAATAAAATATATTATTAATTTATTAAAAATAAAGTACATATTTATTATATTAAAGTTAACAATAATTATGCTAATATTATAATATTAGGCAAATAAAATAATAAATATATGTTGCATTTATTATTTTTTGAATTTTATTTTGAATTGTGTATTTATAAGTAAAATAAGGGTATAATAGTAAATTAATATTAATATTAGGAATGAGAGTCTCAATTCCAATGGAAGGCATGAGAGTGCCAATCCCATTCCTCAATCCCAAATTTAAGTGGGGCCCACTAATCGCACTCCCATTACAGGATAAAAAAGAGCAAGTAAACATAAGATTGACTCTCATTCTCCACTATCATTCTTCAATCCTGATAAGTAAACATGTCATAAAGTATGTATTCAAATGAAAGGTTTTGTCCACCTGTATAGTTTAACTGTGTGATGTGACCTTTCACTATATATATCTACAATTAAAGCTAGGTGAATAATTCTCTGTTTTAACCTCTTTTATTATACTTTTATTTATGAGTTTCATTAATTATCTAGTGAGTGTTTTATCTAAGAGTAAACCATAGATAAAGTTTAATCTATACGATAGACACGAGATCTTATTTACTCAAAACTCTTAAAGTAATGCCTCATGTTACTGTCTTTAATTCTTTTTCTTGAATTTAGTGTGCGGTTTGTAGGTAGCTTTGAATCATAGTTTATGGTTCGCTATAGTATTTTCTCTCACAAAAAATATACGTAAATTAAAAATAGTTCTAATCTCATCATTCTAATTCATAAATCAAACGTCTCTTAGTGTGAGGTTTGCAGGTAGTTTTTTCTTTTCATTAACATATGATGATCATATGAAAAATTCCGTAAGAAATTTAACAGAAATGGACAAAAAGTGCTTGATTGCCACATTTTAAAAGTTTGGGATTGTTTCGTCAAATTTAAAAAGAGAATCAAAATATCAGTAGTGGAGACGTTTGGTTCATGGATTAAAATCATGAGATTAAATTTATTTTCGATTTACGTGTATTTTTTGGGAGAGAAAATACTGTAGCGGACCATGAACTATGATTCAAATCATGGTATGAATCCTCCAACCAAACGTCCTCTTATTAAAGAGTTTTGAGACCAATTTGTGTAAATTAGTTCGGTTTAAATTAAATATAAGTATAATGTGATTGCTTGATTTAAAACAAGAAAGTCAATTGCTATTGGCGGCTAAGGTTGATGGTAAAGAAGGTATGCGTCTTCTACAAGGAGTAGTGAAGAGTTTAGCACTTTACCCCTAAAAAAGAAGTCGTAATGAAGTTGTTAAGCGGTCCTTGAAATAATATGGCGTCATAATAATTAATTTAGATAAAAATTAAAAATGAATTATGAAGTTCATTAACAGTTTGATTTTATTTATAAGTGTTTTAAAAAACAACGTTACTTGAAATAAAAATCTTAAATCTATTTAAGTATGACAATCTAATAATAACTTGACGCTATTTTAGTATGATAATTGTTAGGATCAAAATCTGCACCATCACGTGGACAATATTTAGAGAAAAAGGTCAACTCGAATTGACTGAAATCAATTGGAGACCCAAAAAGCTCAAGACAACTAGAGAAGACTGACGACAGGAGAAGTGTAGAGACCACGGCCGATATTTAAGGAAGGAGATTCCTTGGAGGCCACGAAAATTATCTCAGCCAAATCCTAAATTAAATGATCAAATCATATCAATAATAACACATGAAATATCACAATAAATCAATATGGAAACAAGGAAAGGGAAAGTCAACAGAAGAAAAAGGAAAACTTCCCAATCTGAGAGAAAAGGAAACTAAGGCCTTATTCGCTTCACGAATTTGAGTTTTCAATTTGAGTTAAGATGTGATATTTTTTAAGAGCTTTTAACTGTAGCAGAAAAAAATTAGATTTGACATTTTTAAGAATTTTTAACTGTAAAAACTTAGAATTAAAAGCTCATATCGATAAAATGAATGATGCCTAAGTCGAGTAAAAATTACAAATTGGTGACCATCAAGTACTCCAACAGCTATGTAGCAAAAAAAATTAAATGTGATATTTTTTAAGAATTTTTAACTGTAAAAATTTAGAATTGAAAGCTCATGTCGATAAAATGAACGATACTTAAAGTAAAAAGTACAAATGGGTGACCATCAAGTACTCCAACGGCTAATGACGGGAGAGTATTCGGAAGGATGACCGTTGAATAATAAGTAAAACAAATAATATAAATAATTACGTAAATAATGTGCTTACTAAGTGAAAATTTTGTAATAATGTATTTTCCAAGCAAAAAATGCTATATATTGTATTTATTAAGAAAAAAAATTTGGTTATGTAAATGAATTGATAAATATGGGACACGTAATGTATTTACTAAGTATAATAGCAGTTGCATAATTTATTTAATAAGTATTATAAATTGGTAAATGTTAATTAAGTCATGAATTTATTAGATAAAAAATTGGCAATAATATTTAACTAAATTGATAAGTATTTTATGTATTAAGTAAAAAATTGATGAATGACTTATTTATTAAGTAAATAATTAATACGATTTTGAGAGAGAATTAATATGATTCACGTCTAATTAAATGCAATTAAAAAGAATTAAAAGTAATAAAAACAAGAGAATGCTACGTTCACTATAGGGAGGAGGATGAGAAAATTCACTATTTTTTTTTTTTTGGAGAGAATTACAAGAGAATGCTCAAGATGAGATTAAGGGGATTTTCAGTCTATTAATCTCTTATTTATAGCTTAGGTCACCACCCACACTTTTAAGTTGGAGAAAAAAAAAAAGTTAAAAACGGACAAGTTGGTTACTATACATTTTGGAATTAAAATATAAATAAAACAAACGAAATATTAGCTGTGTTTTGAGTTATTTTTGTTTTTGTTTTTCATATTTTTTGGGAAAGAAAATATAAAAATGAGAGAGAAATGACGTTTGACACAATTAAAGATAAAAAACGGAAATAAAAATGATTTTTTGGTTTAGTATAAAATGAGAGAAAAATGAAAAACGACTTATAGTCTTTTTTTATTTTTTATTTCTGTTTTCTCCTCTCTCAGGCAGAGAGAGAGACATTAATGATATTTTATACTGAAAACAATCTCTTAATAAAACTACCAAACGCATTTTCAAAAATGATTTCTGTCTGAGATTGAAAACGTTTTTATTTTCATTTTCATACAAAAAAAATGAAATCATTTCGAAACGAGTTTCAAACGCACCCATTGATTTTTCTTTTTTTTTCTTCATTATTATTAGTCTATTTGTATTTATAATATCTCTTTTATTACTGTTTTCCATTTTTTATCTGTGCTATTAATATTATCACATAGATGTCTAGTTTACGGGTGTTGATATTATCACATAAATGTCTTAGATTATAGTTCATCATTGTAGACTTCGAATGCAATAAATTGTTTTGTTACGTACTTGTTGTTATAAATTTTAAAAAGGGTGGTTATATTTGTACCCATAAAATTTATAAATACCTCCAATTAATTAATATTTTCTAATATATATTTTAAAAAACTGTCTTTTTATATTATGGTATTTATGTAATGTCTGGTTTAACTCTCTGATAAACCTATCCAGCTTTTATTTTGATTTTAATTTGTTTATAAGAAAATTAATTAACAAATCTTAACAAAAAAAAAAAAAAAAACACTTTTCTCATTCTTAAAAAAACCTTCATATGCCGGGGAGAGAAGCACTTATGGTACACGAGCTTAAAACAACAAAGGAGCTCTCCTAAACAAAATGAACGAACTTTGAAAATCGTTCTCCACATAAATATGACAACTAAAATACTCAAAAACGTTTTAGCACTAAAAAGTAAAAACCGCGATTTTGGAATCAATATTTCTATTTATAGCTGATGTATTGTGGGGTATGTTGATGCCGAAATCCGGCGCAACACCGCACGCGGAAGCATACGGTATTTGGACTTTGTTCTCTATCTTTTCTGGTCGGATCACTAGCACTGTTCAGTTTAGATCTCTAGTACTGTTTGGATATATCAAATCCTAGCATTGTTTTGACCTGCAACGAAAGAGTAGATGACCTTGGACTGATGAGGACATTGGTATCAAGGTGTGGTGTCTGCCAGTGGCAATCCGACGCTCAAGTCAGTGTTCTGGTCGGGAGCAACAAATGAGTGGGCATAATAAGGTGGGGAAAATGTTTGTACATTTGTGAGCTAATGACCTTGATATTTATAGAGTATTTCTGGATCTAGTTAATTATTGGATCTGACCCGGAATTCGGGAGTGACCCAGGTGTAAAGTTATACCCGTCATGTGACACGTGTCACACCTCTATAGGTGGGGGAGCCCCCAGTGGAGATTGCAGAGCGGAGGCCATGTGGCAGTCAGTTGGCTGATTAGGTACTTGTCCTGTTTTGCCAGTTGGTGATGGGCAATGCCCAGACTAAGTGCTCGGCTTGTTCAGACCATGTGCTCGACCTGGTCTGTGTGTTCGGATTGTTCGGCCTGGCTATCTATTCAGCCTGGTCTACCCTTGTTCGTCTTGTTTGGGCTATTCTTCCCCATTCGGCTTGTTTGGGTTGTTCTTCACCTGTTTGGCCTGTTCTTTCCTGTTCGGTCTCTTCAGGGATGTTCTTTCCCTTGTTCGTGTGGGGACCTATTCTTCTGGTCATGAAATGACTACCCCTCAACGAGGTATATATAAAGGTGCATTCTTAATGGGTTTAAACGTGATTTTATTGTTGTTTAAAATTATAATAAAAATAAATTATAAATTGACGAGAGTATTCATGAATATTAAAGGTGCAAATAGAATTACTCTATCTAAAATTGTTTCCAGAAGCCAGCCTACTATTGACGGGGTTTCTTTCGGGTTTAGCTAATTAAGAAAGGTTTATTTTCTTTTTCCTCATTAATGTTTAAAATGTTCAAAAGGTGGCCAACTTTAGTACTTTTCTTCCTATTTGACAAATTTCATTGTATTAAGAATAATTGTCGTACAATTGATAAAATAATGATTCTAGAATTCCTAACATTATTTTCTAATGTGTAAGCAAATTAAATGGAAGTCAATAGTGTGTGATAGAGAGAGAGAATTTATTTTATTTTATTTTTTATCTCTTACAATCTTAAAAATGAAAATTCAAAGTAAACCTATATTGGACGTTCCAAAATCATGTGTCACACCCATTCTAGTTTTTTTCTTCTTCTTTTTGTTTTATTTTTTCTTTGCTTTTATTTTGTTTTGTTTTTCTTGTACCTATATTGGACGTTCCAAAATCATGTGTCACACCCATTCTAGTTTTTTTTTTCTTCTTTTTGTTTTATTTTTTCTTTGCTTTTATTTTGTTTTGTTTTTCTTGTGGAATTAATTCGAAGTTTGAATACAAAAGAAGATCATAAATAATTGGAAGGCAAAATATCAAAAGAAAAATTAAATTGAGCAAGAACTACCAAATAAATTATTGTAGAGGTCAATTCTAGAATTAATTTATTTAGAGAGTCAATGGCCGCTTCAGGGAGTACTCGATTGCGTTAGTGAATCGATTCGAGTCAATATATTGCTATAATGAGAATGTAAAGTGCTAAAAAATAAATTAACAAATAGATATATAGTGGTTCCCCTGATAATCTCAGGGTACGTTCATTGTAGGGTTTTGGAGGTTTTACTATATAATGAAAATAGTACAATTATAATACTTTTGTGAGAATTGTAGAAGAAGGAGGAGAGAGAGTCTAGAGAGAGAGAGTCTGAGAGTAATATGAGGAATCTAAAATATTTTGGTCATGATTCTCATCCCCTTTTTAATAGGAGATGGCCTTCTAGTTTCCATTTATCTCATATTGGACGGTTTTTCTTTTCCTTCGGTTGACTTTCCCTTTCCTTATTTCCATATTGATTTCTTGGGATATTTCTTGTTTATTATTGATCTTATTTGATCCTTTAATGCAAGATTTGGTTGAGATAATTTTTGTGGCCTCCAAGGAATCTCCTTATTTAAATATTAGCGGTGGTCTCTACACTTCTTTTGCCGTATGTCTTCTCTAGTTGTATTGAGCCGTTTGGGTCTCCAATTGATTTCAGTCGAATCAAGTTGACTTTTTTATCTAAATATTATCCACGTGATGGTGCGGATTTTGATCATAACAATTATCATACTAAAATAGAGTCAAGTTATTATTAGATTGCCATACTAAAATAGATTTAAGATTTTTATTTCAAGTAACGTTGTTTTTTAAAAAACTTATAAATAAAATCAAATTGTTAATGAACTTCATAATTCATTTTTAATTTTTATCTAAACTAATTCTTATGACGCCATATTATTTCAAGGACCGCTTAACAACTTCATTACAACTTCTTTTTTAGGGGTAAAGTGCTAAACTCTTCACTACTCCTTGTAGAAGACGCATACCTTCTTTACCATCAACCTTAGCCGCCAATAGCAATTGACTTTCTTATTTTAAATTAATCAATCAATCACATTTTACTTATATCTAATTTAAACTGAACTAATTTACACAATTGGTCTCAAAACTCTTTAATAAGTGATATTTTGATTCTCTTTTTAAATTTTAAGATAAAATCCCAAACTTTTAAAATGTGGCAATCAAGCACTTTTTGTCCATTTCTGTTAAATTTCTTACGGAATTTTTCATATGATCATCATATGTTAATGAAAAGAAAAAACTACCTGCAAACCTCACACTAAGAGACGTTTGATTTATGAATTAGAATGATGAGATTATAACTATTTTTAATTTACGTGTATTTTTTGTGAGAGAAAATACTATAGCGAACCATAAACTATGATTCAAATCATAGTATGAATCCCCTTACCAAACGCCTCCAAGAAAAAGAATTAAAGACAGTAACATGAGGCATTACTTTGAGAGTTTTGAGTAAATAAGATCTTGTGTCTATCGTATAGATTAAACTTTATCTATGGTTTATTCTTAGATAAAACACTCACTAGATAATTAATGGAAGTCATAAATAAAGATATACCGTTTAGTTTATTAATTCAAATTTTTAATTCGAGTTAAAATGTGATTTTATGTAAAAAAATTTTATTATAACAAAAAAATTAAATGTGATTATTTCTAAGAGTTTTTTTACTGTAACAAAACTCAAATGAACGGGACTATAAAAGAGGTTAAAAAATTATTCACCTAGTTTTAATTGTAGATATATATAGTGAAAAGTCACATCACACAGCTTTTTAACTATACAGGTGGACAAAACTTTTCATTTGAATACTTTTGCTTCTCGTAAATAATATCTATATATTCACAGAGTGCAATTTTAATTCCGGATTCCAACACGAACTAAAGTTAATAATTATATTTAGTTGATTATGAGTTAATCGAATTAAATATTAATCATTAGACGTTCAAATATATAAGTACACTTGATCCCCATGCTAGTTTCATTATATCTCCGGTTAGATTAATGAATATTGTTTGCACAATATTTAGAGCTCGTTTAGTTGGAGAATTCGTTCTCTGATTCGAATCATAGTTCATTGTTCGTTATAGTATTTTCTCTCATAAAAAACACACGTAAATTGAAAATGGTTCTAATCTCATAGTTCTAATCTATGAACCAAACGGGCTCATTTATTTTGTCAGATAAAATAAATAATCTACAATAATTATTTACATACGATGATTAATTAATTAATTAATTTACTTATTATCAATAATTAAATATATTTAAAATATCAATTTTGATTGATAGTAGTGCAAATAGTTTATTGGAAAAAAATACCCAGGTATACAAATTGAAAAACAACACATGATACTTTGCCACGTGTCGTGATGTTGAGAGAAGGCTGCACACATCTCTAATTCCTAGAGATCTGTGAGGCACCAAACAATAAGGATAGGGGCATAATTTTAGATAATTTTGATAAATATTTTTTAAAATTACATGAATCATAATTTTTATCTTTTATTTTTAATTTAAAATTTATGTAGTTAAATAATTATACTAATAAAAAAATATTTATTAAAAATAAAAGTTACAAATCTAGACTCATACCTTTTTATTAATAAATTATTATTATTATAAATCCGTGTTTAAATGACACATTTATCATGCAATTTTGGGATAAGTAGCAATTAGTAATACTTAAATTGTACAACAAAATCCATTAGGGGTCAACTAAATCCCAATCTATTATTGTGTGGGATATACTTCTAAAACGTAATTCTTGTTAAATTGTAATGTGTTAGCCATTAAGCCCTTATTTATTTCGACAACTTAAACTCAACAATTTAATTCAAACCATAATTTAGGATTCAAATTAATATTTAGAAGAAAACTAAATTAGGACAATTTAAACCATTGACAATGGTTCAAACTCTTAATTTTAGAATTTATCTCTCCCTTAAATTCTAACAATCCGAATCATTTTCGACAGTAAATATGATTCGGCTCTTACTTTTCTCTCTCCTTAACTTTAAGCTTAAAAATGTCATAACTTTTTCATTTCAATTTCAATTGAGATGACTTTTTTTCAATGTGTTCATAATGAAGAGAGAAACAAATCATCATCCATATTGCATATTTTTTAATGTCATTTATAATGAGATTTTATAAGATTTATTACAAAGTTCTAATGACAGTTTTCAACACTTATTCAAACACAGTTCCGATTTTATTCTTAACTTATATTATAATTTATTTGCGTATCCAAACACCATTTTTAATTATAATTCAAATCACCCAAATTCAAACCAAATCACACAATCCTAACGGTGAACCAAACATTACCAGATCATTTAATTTAGTGATTAACCCTTACTAGTAGTAATGATCACTCATCATATTACCAATCAATGTCCGGTATCTAGCAAAAACTTATGCGTTACATTTATGATGTATATTGTTACTTTATAGTGTAACTATCATAACTTAAAATTCTTCTTTGTCTTTGTTCAATTTTCATCATCTTTAATTAAAATTGATTAATTAAAAATTCAACGGGTCATAAACGAGCACTATACATTCTAAAAGTCAATATTCAGTGGAGTTACAAACTTAGTATGATTGTGTTACATTTTTTATGCTTGTGTGTCACACTTTGATTTGCGTTAGTTATATTGTCTTTTAAAGACAGACTCACATAATATTTTTTTCACGTATAATATTATTTAATATATAAAAATTAACGTTACACGCTTAACTTAATAAAATATCAATTTCAAATTTAGGCCTATAGCCCAATTCACCTATCACGGTCTGAACATAGCGTGTAAAAGTCAACCGCGTGGCTCAACTGCAAAGAGCCTCTTTCACGTTGGTGCCTTTTCTCATCCGATTAGATACTTGCCTATATATACAATAGTATTCCATAATTACATGTATAACTTAATAGTAAGTCCACATTTAAGTATATTTAGGCCTCATTCGTTTTACAGATTCAGAAAAAAGTTAAGAGCTTTTAGCTGTAATAGAAAAATTAGATATAATATTTTTTGAAAGTTGTTAACTGTAAAAACTTAAAACTGAAAACTCAAATCAATAAAATGAACGATGTCTTAAAATGACCACTCTCTAAATGTAATAAAAAAATGGTTAATTTCAATAATAGCACTCTTAAATAAATTATTGTTAATTTTACCACCACTTTTGTGTACTTTCACAACTAGCATTGTCATGTCAGCAGTGTGAAGTAAAATGACTTCTATGCCACTTAGATCAAAATTATCAATTAAAAACACCTCAAAGAGACTCCCCCCAACTCTGTCCTGCCCATTCTATCTCTCTACACCCCATTTTCAGCTCTCTCTCAAGTTTGGTCTGTCTCTCTACTCGGTCTCTCTCTTCCCTACGCTCCCATTCTCTCATCACCAATACTCCGGTTGTGCACCAGATTAAGGTTGGTACACAACTTTTTTGTTTTTCTTTTATTTTTGTCTTTTTAAATTTATTTTTTGGGAGACTTACTATATAGAACTCGAAAAAAATGACTGGGTTGAACTTAATGTGATAGAAATTGAAAATACCCTTCGTCAATTTGAGATTTTGGATGGTTTATAACTGATATGTAAACTGATTGTAACGACCAACACGTCAAAGACATAGTTCACCTTGGGAGTCATAGTATTATGACTCATAGTGTTATATGTCCGGTTATAATACTATGACCAGTCAATCATAACAGTATGAGTCATTGTCTATGAGTCAAATTATAAAAGTATGAATTAAAATGGCCGGTCATAGTATTATGACTGAGCATAAGGTAGTCATAGTTATATGACCGTCCAGTCATAATATTATGACTGAAATTACCTATAGTGTTATGACTGACACACTATGACTGCCTTATGATCGGCCATTACCCAGTGTTATGACTAGCCATTTCAAATGAGTCGATGACGACTAGGAGTAATTGCATGTTGATTAACATTTATTATTTTTGAAATTATTTTGAAATGGTTGCTGGATTGAACGTCTTCATCAAGTAGAATGGACATTAGGATCGTGCTTCAAGATACGTCGGTTGTGAATGAAGGAGAT
This sequence comes from Morus notabilis, assembly GCF_000414095.1. NCBI lineage: Eukaryota > Viridiplantae > Streptophyta > Magnoliopsida > Rosales > Moraceae > Morus > Morus notabilis. Next base: position 36,850 of record NW_010368050.1, on the reverse strand, counting down.
ATTGGTCCCCACCAACACAACTTATATTGGTCTTATAGATTTGGTGAGAAATGTGTTTGGGATTCGGCCACAAGGAAAAATTTTATCCTTAAGTTATGTTGTTGAAGATGGGGAAGCTCCTGTGAAGATATCGTCTGACTATGATGTCACATTTTACCTACAATTGAAGAAGATAAATGTTCACTCGCTCAACAAATTTCCAATATGTGTCGATGTAGTGGATGAGTTAGTGGCCGAAGCGTTGCCACCTGAGATAGGAAAAAACAACCACATTCTGGTGAAACCAACTAGGATTTTATGTCATAGTGATGAAGCCGAGCAAAATATTGGTGTCGGCAATATTGGCGCGGATTTGAAAATGGTATATGGATTGGACGATGAAGATGAATTTCCTATTCCTCCAGTATCATTACCGGTGGAATATGATAGAATCGAATGTGACCGCCAAGATCGTGATGAACCTGATTCTTTTGATCTAAAAGGTAGTGACAGAAATAAGTGAATAAGTAATGGAGGGACTGGTGGAGCCCAATCTGTTGTCGATGGATCCAGAGTCCAATCTAATCGTGCATAATTTTCATATGATTTTTCTTGCGGAGAAGTCATTGCTGATTATACACCATGATCTATGCATGTGAAGAACATTTATAACAATAAAAGGTTGTTATAGTACCATATCCATCTTGATGTCATGAAAAAACACTATCAATTTAAGGTGAAGAGGTCGAGCACTACTTTATTGCATGTGGTATGTGTTGACGATAAATGTCAATAGCATGTTCGCGCTACTAGAATGAAGGATAGTGAGTTGTTTGATGTCAAACGGTATGATGAAGTACACACTTGTTCTATGGAAATTGTTCAAGGGCACTATCGCCAAGCCAGTAATTGGATGATCGAGGAATGTGTGAAAGCAAAATTCGTGGATCTGACTAGCACTTCATATTGACCTCGTGAAGTTATGAGGGACATGCAGGGTGAATTTGGAGTGTCATTCAATTATCTCAGAGCTTGGAGGGGAAAGGAAGCAGCCCTACACAACCTTCATGGTGACGATGTAGAATCATACCAAGGTAACTAAATTTCTAAAATTGCTTACTATACATAGTAATTTGACTATGCCTATGAGTTTAACATGCAACATGTTTAATTGGCAGTTCTACCTTCATGGGGTGAAATGGTGATGAAGAAAAATTATGGATGAGACACTCACATTGAGACAGATATAGAGGATTGATTAAAATACTTCTACATGTGCTTAGCTGCATTGAAGCAGGGTTGGCCTCATTGTCGTCCTGTAATTATGGTTGATGCTTCAACCTTAAAGGCTAGGTTTCGCGGAACATTGCTTGTAGCATGTGGCCATGACATAGTATTCCCATAGTTTCCTAATAATTAACAGTACGGTTTATTTTACCATTCTTGATGTCCTCGTCTAGAACCATTCTCATGAATTGTAATAATACTAATATGATCGGTCATACTATTATAAAGGCAAAGAAAAAAACACAGACAAAAAACATATGACACCTTATGGTCGGTCATACTAGTATGACCGGCCGGTCATAATATTAATATTATGACTGACTACAATATTAGTAATTGTATAATATTACGAGTTCCACCATATAATGTTACGAGTTCCATCACTATGACTGCCTTATGGAACGATGGTCATAATACTATGGTAGCTTATAATATTGTTCGGTCATAGTGCAGTCATAATAATATGACCACCATAAGGCTGAGTCAGAGAACAAAAATGATCACAATGATAATCCAATGAAGCTCATAAATTTCAAATAACTGACATTCTTAATATCTGCTTTATGTTCCTCCTCTTTCCCCTATGTACTAATCAACAACATCTCTTCTTCCAAAGTCTTTCTTATTTTCTAAGATGACAAAAAATGGTAAAAAAATAATAAATACAAAAAAAACAAGAAATCAAACAAAGCTGTTAACCAAAGTACTATGACTAGCACACTAAGAGTCTGACTATTGTGCGGTCATAGTATTATGACCAACGGTAATAAGTGTTATGACTGATGACTACCCATAATCAAAGTATCATGACTAGTACACTAAGAGTCTGACAATTGTGCGGTCAGTACTATGACCGATGGTCATAATACTATGACCGATTGTCATAATGCTATGACCGCATGCTCATCAGTCATGCAGTCGCACTATGAGCCTGCTTGCTTGATGGGCGGTCATAGAATTATGAACTTTGGTCATAGTACTACGACCGCATGTTGTGCTTGTCTTATGACTGGTCATAATACAATTACCGAGTCGTCATAATGATATGACCAGCCATCAGACAGACGCACATACCAAATAAGGAGCACAATGACAATCCAATGATAATAAAAAAATAACTGACCTTATCTGCTTTTATCTCCTCCTCCAAAGCCTTTCTTTTCTTCTAAGATGAAAAAAAATGGTAAAAAAAAACAATAAATACCTATGTGTGTGCTCAAAAGAAAAGGTGTGCTAAGAGAAAAGTGAAGAGAAAGAGTGCATCCTTTTGAGAGAAAGAGAGAAAAGTGAGGAGAGAGATAGGAAAACGATGTACGAGGTTTTGGGTATAGAGAGAAAGAGAGGAAGTTTGTTGAGTGTGTAATTCTGAAACTGTTAGTGAATTTTTCTCCCTCTTTCGTGGACGTGAGAAATTTTCTCGAACCACCTAAATCTTTGTTTTATCTATTTTTTTGTTATTTTTATTTCAGTTTATATTTCTGTTGCGTAGGTGTAATAGTGTGTTTTTCCGTAATACATCTTTCATATTTTCTGACTTCTTTCCTTGCAGCGCTTTTAGTAATTCCTGCTGAATTAGAACATCTTTCATTGTACTCTGCCAGATGCTGAAATTACTTTTTCTTTCAAACTGCTCAATCTGCTCAAACTTTATCCTGAATATCATCTTGACTTTATTTTTTTAATCTTCACCAATCTCCTGATACCAATTGTTGGTGAAAAACACACCCGTACACCCACGAGCAGAAAAATAAATTGAAACAAAAAAATAATAGAGAAACAAAGAAGACAAAGATTTAGGAGGTTCGAAAAAATTTCTTACATCAACGGAAGAGGAAGAAAAAATCTCATTAACAGTTTCAGAATTACACACTTAACAAACTTTCTCTCTACCTAAAATCTCTTACACCATTTGCCTATCTCTCTTCTTACTTTTCTCTCTCTCTCAAAAAGAGACACTCTTTATCTGCACTTTTCTCTAAGCATACATAAAGTCTTACATAAATCACTTATTGATAGACCCATAATAAGTCATAAAATAATTCTTGTCCAAAAACTGAAACAGTAATTTACCCAAAAATGCAAACTTATTATTTTTTCAAAACCAATTTGAGTCACTTATCGAACACAAAAAAGAAAAAGAAAAAAAGAAAAAGAGAGGTCCACTAAGAACTGAAAAAAAAGGAGATCAGATTGACTAATCCATTTTAGGACCCAAAAAAAAAAATGAAAATTAACTAATATCTTCAAGTACCATCAAAGTCGTTAATGACAAAGATGGAAAAACTCTGTGATCCATTTTCATTAAAATAGAACAACATGAAGCTTATTTAATTACAAAATAATAAAAAAGCAAGACTAGTGCATCTAAAAGTTACCTATATTTCTAAATTATTGTTGTTGTCAAAGACAGTTTTATTGGATGATCTATAACGTACCAACATGGCAAAGCTTTATAAATCAGCCCTTTAATTATTATTTTATACGAAGTATTGCTCAATTTGTAACTTTGTGACAATATCACGTTTACATTTTTTCAAGCAGAAAATTTTAACTTAAAAAAATTAGAACAAACAAGGAGAAACAACAATATAAAAAGCGAGTTCCGTACCATTGGCTCATTTTAATAAAACAAAAAGTGTTCATCCTTCAGCTTTGTTATGGAAATTAATCAAATCCACTTTTATCCTTTGGCATTCAAATAATCCATCAATGTGTCGTGGAAAGCATTTTTATGTCAATATTTCATAAAAGTAAACAAAAAAAATAAATGAAGTTGAAGCACGCCATGAGTCACTGGTGCTTGGTTGTTGAAGAATTAAGCGAGTAATAAATTACACACTTTTTCACAATTGAGAAAAAAAAAACTCTCATTTTTTTTAATATAGCAAACAAGCATATTTAGGTCCTCTGTTGCAGTTAGGACTGACACTTCGGATAGTAACATAACGATACAACTCAAAATTCATACAAAATTAACGGGTTTGGGTTTACTATAAATGAGTTTGGGTCATAATCAGGTTGACATGATTAACACGATTAATAAATGAGTTGGGTTAAGGTTGACCTCCTAACATAAAGTGACAAAAATTGACACGATTAACTATATGTGTCATCTGTAATCTAATAATATGTTATATAACACGAAAGTTTATATGACATATTAAATATAAATAATGTAAATTTTAATATTTGTCAGTAAAATTCATTTATTTTTTAAAGAAAAAGATAAATTAACTAATAAACATGTTAAAATTAAGAAAGAGAGCTGTTAAGTGACGAAAGAATAAGAGGTGATCAAAATCCACATTGACTCTTTTATGTATTTAAAGATTATTTTTTAAACACTCGTAAAAAGATTAGGAAGTCTTTGGTAGGACAAAAAAAATAAAGTATTGATAGTTTTTTATTTTTAGCTGTTAGATTTGTATAAAAAATTATTTATTTTATATATTTTTTTAATTTAATGTGATTTTAATCAGATCTGACAGTCCCTAAAAAATTAGTGGCCCTACCAATAGAAAAGTTCAATCGGCGAATGTCCCAAAAATTACATTATAAAAAATTACTTTCATATGACTAACGTAGAATAAAAAATAGTGATTTTGACCAAAAACTGTTTTCAAAACTGTTTTTTTTCCGCAAATTGATCATCTAGTATAATTTTTATTAGATTCAATAATCCCAAAAACTTAAAACTTAGAGGCCATACCGATAGCGCTCTCTATTAGTGAAAGTCCCAAAAAAAAGTCATAAAAAATTACTTTTATAAGAGTAAAGTGAAAAAAATATATTTTTAAAATACACACATAAAAAAGTTGAATTGTACAAAAAACATAGATAAAATATAAAAAAGAAAAACCTTTAAAAGATTAAAAAATAAAAAAATAAAAAAAAGGATATAAACAGGGGACATGTGGCAGGTCTAAAAGAGAAGCACAGTAAAAGAGCCTTTTGACTCTTTTATGTTGAGCAATACTAAGAATAGTATTTAGTATTACCCACTAATAATGTGTCCTTAACACCTACAAATAAGATTCATTTTTACTAATAATAGTACTTAATACTGATAGTTGTCCTAAGCGTTTTTACATTTATGTTTGTTAAGATTCGTTCCTTTTGAGGTAATATTCTTTTTTTTTTACTATTTAAGGTAATATCTTAAATATGTCTCTATTTAAACAATTTTTTCTCTTAATTACTATTTCTAATATACATCGCTTAATTAGTTGCATGTCACATTTGCCCCTAAAATAATTTTATTCATATATTTTCTACTTGTTACCCATGTTTAGTTTAAAACAATATTATTTTTCAAATGTGCTTTTAATAAATATTTTTTTTTTCTAATTTACCAATTGAAATATTTTTTTTCTTAAATGTATTAATTTTTGAACATCGTGTTTCCTAGAAACCAATTAAATACTACTTTCTCGTGTGTACCCATTAAATAATTACTGTCTAATTTACTTCACTAAAACTTTTTTTAAAGTACTCCATTTAAATATATATTTTGCTAAATTTAGAGAGTAATAAATTAAGAAAAAATTAAAATTTTAAGATAATCTTAGATCTTCATGCGTTGAAAAAAGTTAACAAACCCAATAAACACGTGCGTGGCAGTACTTATAACTAGTGTAAAGAAGTGAGAGAATTAAAAAAAAAGGGCATTTTTCTAATAAACCTGGTCTACTAGTGTCATTTTGTGAACGTTAAATTAAATTAAAATTACATTAAATTAAAAAATATATAAAATAAATAATTTTTAATAGATTTGACGGCTTAAATAAAACACTACTGGTAGTTTCATCTTTTCAGCCAACTTAATAGAGTGATCAAACGGACCGTTGATGACCCAAATAGTTACGGCTGCGGAAATTCCAAACAACTTGATCATATCCAAACTTGAAAAATATTAAAATCTATAATTTTTGTTGATATAATTAGCAAAATAAGTAGGAATAGTTTTCATATTTGAGTATATAATCATATATGTTTTGAGTGTGTGTCTTGAATAAAAGGGTAGATAAGTAAATTTTTACTTTTTGTTGTCGTTGTTGTTGAATAAACCGTAGATTTTTACTTAATCTTGGAGTTTTAATTTAAATAACTTTTTAAATGAGGTGGAACAATTTTTACTTTGTGCACTTATCAATGGTGAGGAAAACATGGATTGTAATCCGTTTGATTTATATTTTTCTAATTAGTTAGAATCAATATTTTACGACCTCTTTTCAAGTCTCAATTATAATTGATACTAATATTTTGTGTGTTCTTTTGTCTATTTCTTGATTTATATTTTTCTAATTAGTTAGAATCAATATTTTACGACCTCTTTTTAAGTCTCAATTATAATTGATACTAATATTTTGTGTGTTCTTTTGTCTATTTCTTTTTTTTTCTCTTAAAAACAAAATAAAGTCAAAACAATTAAATTATAAATATATTCATGTAATATAACTAGGTATGATTCATGATTGAATATGACATTTAGCTTTTATAAATATATGAAAGAAATAGACAAATTAGAGACACTTATTATTACAAAAACTATATTCACATTAATAAAATGACAAAGTTTTAGAGAGAATCACGATCAAAATCCAGAGAAGTGAAAAATAAGAGGAGATGAGCGAAAAGAGCTTGAGGGTAGACCGTAAAAGTATTGTTAATACTGTATATATAGATTATGATAAAACATTTTAAAGTTATGATCATTTAATTTTAGAATAAAAGAGTTTTTTAAATATAAATAATTTATAGATATATTAAATGCATATAATTTTAGAAAAAGTTATATACATAGAAATTGATTTGGTTTAGTTTGATTTTTTTAAGGATAAACCACAAATTAAATCAAGTTAATTGGTTTTTTTAAAAAATTAAATCAAACCAAACGGATTATTAATTGGTTTGGTTTGATTTTTTTTAGTTTGACTGGATCCAAAAATCAAACCCAGTAGAAATTAATAAGAAAAAAAACAACAGGAAATTAATAATCTATCCTTTTTTTAAGAGAGAAAAACACGAAAAAAGAAAAAGAAAAAAAAATAAGATGAGAGAAAAAGAGAAAAAGAAGAAGAAATGGAAAAAAAACGGTCCACTGGTGTTGTGGAGTAAATGGTGAACGGAGACGACGAGGTCCTCCTTAACAGTTAACTCCCCATCTCTCTCTCTCTCTCTCACATACACAGCAATTCCAGATCTTTCTCACTCTCTCTCTCTCTCTCTCTAGGTAACTTCATCTGTCTCTTTCTCTCTCTACACCAACATACGCAAATTGTTGATTGAATCAACTATCCGATCATTCTCAGCTTCTTCGTTTCGATTCAATTCTCGCTTCTTCCTTTTCATTGATTTCGTATCTGTTTTGTTCTTCTCTGATGTCTTTATTATTTTCATGAATAACTTCCATTAAATTCCTCAAATTTCGGGATCACGCACAGAATCGCTTTTGTTTCCGAGATCAAATTTGCCGTTTTTCGTGTTCGACACAAAGCAGAATGTAATATTCAGTTTCGCAATCGCAGATTCCGATTGATTTCTATGGCTTCTGTCAATAGGTGATTGGGATTTCTGAATTGAATTGGCGTTCGTATGAGCGGGTGATGGTAAGAAGAGTGGAAGTTAATAACAGGAAGAAGAAAAAGAAGAGGAGGAGGAGGAGGAGGAGAGGGCAGTGATATGTCTTGTGGAGGCGGCGGCGGCGGCAGCGATCGATGTAGTTGCGGGAAAGCCGGGGGTGTGGCCGTGAATTTGCAGAGAATGAGCTCGATTGTGCGCGACATTGGCGAGCCCTGCCTCTCTCAATCGCCTATCAAGGTTTCTGTAGTCGTAAGTCCTCTTAATATCAAACCCCGAATGGTTATCTTGTTTGATTTTTGTTCTGTAATCACTGTTATGAGCTGCTGACTTTTTTGGTTTTTTTGTATGTGAATTTGCGAGCATCCAAATTAAGTAGCTTAGAATGACCTCTTATTCGATTGAAAGTTGGGAGCTTTGCTTCATAAACATTGTTCAAAACAGATCGAATATGTGTTGCCTTATTTAGCTAAAGCGTGAGGAATCCACTTCGCATTATGCTTGATTGCTTACTAAAACAGACTAAAGGTTCGGTTTAAGGTTGTCTATTGAAATTCAGGGTGAATGATGATTACAAGGACATGATCCAAGTGCATTTCTTGTTTTTGTTTCACTTGATACACGATGAGAGACATTTGCAATGTTGGTTAATGTCTTATAGTGGTTAGGTGGGTAAACTAACAATGCATGACTTGAGACTTTAAGTGAAGAATACTGGAGAGCACTCCTCTTTCCTTTTGCCTACATTGGGTGGGTGTAAGATCACCATGGCATTCTGACTGCTGGGCCATGCTTGGCCTAGTACTTTCTTTCTGTACCACTTTATGAGTTTATGTTTCATTAGGCCTATTATAACAAACGTTTAAAATGGCCAGCCTAGGTAATAAAGGCATTTTGCTTTCGTGAAGCAAGGTACAAGGCTTAACTAAACCATGAGATAATAATAATAGTAATAAGGACTGAGCATTCAAAACCAAAAGCCATAAACCACGAGGCTTAAGCAAAAATCACTAAAGTTTAATTAGTTATAAAGCTTTTAAAAAGCTTTCCTTTTATTTTAATAGGAAAAGCATTGGTAGTCTTAAACTCTCAAAATCAAACTTGTAAAATTGTTTCTTTCATTCGAAAGTCATTTCAACTAATGATGCTTAAACAAAAGGACTAAGGTGTAAGCTCGGAGTACACGTCACAAAAAGAGGCGCCTGGCTTATTTTTTCCTCCTTGAGGCTTGCTATAGTGCCAAACTTATAGCTTTATTGACACGAGCCTTGAACAAGCCTTTAAACACTAAGACGTACATAGGAAAACTTTTTCTCCATTTCTAAATTTTGTTTCTTCTTTTCATGTTATTTTCTTTTGTATCTTAAAACAAGGATATTAGTTCTTTTGTATGCTTGTCTGCCTTTTCTGTCAGAAAAGATTTGGAAGTTCCTATCAGCTACTTAATATTTTGAATATTTTTCATGTAATATAGTACTCATTTCAATCATTTAGAAGTAAAGGAGGGAGTTCTTGCTCTCGACTATTGTGTTTGATTTGATGCAAAGATATTTAGGTGTTTGTATTATTGTTTAAAAAAAAAATCCAATAAATTATTTATATTCTTCATCTGCTATATTACAATAGATGCATTACTGTTTTCAACTTAATTGTTAATTATGCAGGCAAACAAAATGCTAAAGCCGGAGAAGTGGCATGCCGCATTTGACAGTGAGGGAAAGATTTTTTGTTTTCAGAAGGCACTTAAACGAATAGTTTTGGGGGTATGTTATATAAAAGTTTAAATTTTCTTAGCCTCTATTGTGGGTATATTATCTTATGTTAGTGATCAACCTTCTTTGTGCATTTGTAAACATAATTCCGCTTGAACAAGAAAAGGATCTAGGCAGGAATTTAATGAGGAAGAATGACTATGCATGGTGGCTATCATATAGGTGTAAGAGATTTGATGAAATTTGAGCCTTTTCCTATATATACACGAGATGTGTTTCCTTCCTGACTTGTTCAAAACCAAGTGCTGCATCTTTTTTTTTATTTTTTATTTTATTTTATTTATATCTAGAAATCCCCCGAACCCATTTTGTGAACCCGAGTTTGAAACTAGAGCCTTCCACTAAACCCTAGGCAGGAAACTGACGCTGTCATTTAGTTCCTTGTGAGGTGGTCTAAACCCCAAACCTTATGGTAGCAAACCAAAGGCCTGACCATCCCAACTAACGCCCCATAGATAACCAAGTGCTTTATTTTCCTTTAATGATCTCATGAATGTTAAGAGCACTCTTTAATTTAACTACAATTGGACTGTTGGAGGTACTAAGACAGAATATATTTTGAGTAAGTAACAAAGATGTTGAGAAGAGAAAATAGGAGAAAGATGTATTCGGAAGATTAGGATTTAGATTGTTGATACTTGGCATATGTGTCTATCCACCTGGGCCTGAGACTACTGTGGAGGTGACACATGTTGCCCTTTCACATATTGAACATATTGAAGCACTGGTGGGCTTGTCATGTTTGCCAGATATTGAGAATTCAAGATTTGTTAGCGGGACTGCTAATGATAGTTATGCTGTGGATAACAATTTGGTTAACTGATATAGGCTAACCTCCTAAAAGCTTAAGTTTTTCGAAAAGGCGGTGGACTAATAGAATCAACTTTGAGAAAATCAAATTTATTGTTATTATCCTCTGCAACAGTTATTGTTGCCCGTTTGGTATCAAATATATGTGGTCTATTTAAAGACTTCTGTCTTCTGATTGAAGTGAACTTTATTTGTCGCATGCTAGGGTGTGGATCCATCTATTAGGCCAGAAGTATGGGAATTTCTACTTGGTTGTTATGCGCTTGGTAGCACTGCAGATTATCGAAGGCAATTAAGGACAGCCCGAAGGTTCTGAATCCTTGCACTTCTCTTTTTATTTTTTTTATTACTTAATTCTTTTGATCTGTGGTTGATAACAAATGCTTGTTGATTGATCCTCATTCAGGCATGTGTGACTGTGGTCCTCTTCATCTTCAAATGTTTTTAGTCTAATTATTACATCGAAATTCTTAGTGTTTCCCTTCCTTGGTATTATTTCCCCTCCCTCAAATTTTTTTATACACGTACTTTTATGATGATGAATCAATTTCTTTAGAGGAAACTTTGAAGATTGCAAATTTTACTCAAATGATAACACTTGTTTCATTGGATTGCTTAGTTAAATGTACCATGTAAGTTTTGATTAATTTGAACTTTAGGAGTTTACTTCTGATGGCAGAATTTGCTCACATGCTCACGGCTATGAGGCCCTATTTGCACCTTTTATCTTAAAAGTTTGTCCATGTACTTTTTTGTTATCCTTATTGTTTGATAAAACTGGTTATGGTCAGAATATGGCATCGTCAGGCACAATGATTTTAGTAAGTAGCAGAGTTTTCTTGCAAGTTTGATCCTTGATAGTTGGATACCTTTGTTAATATGTATACATACATACATATATATATATATATATATTATAAGAAACAGGAAAGTTACCTTTGCTAATTTTTTTAAAACGCCATTGTTGATTAACTCTGGCCATTCCCAGATACATCTTCTCCTTATATATCACCTTGTTTGCTGAATGTGCAATATAAATAAAAATTTTGATTTGTTGTTGTTTAACAAGTTTTATTGAACTGCTAATTCAGGGAACATTATGAAAACCTGATGAAGCAGTGCCAAATGATGCATTCCAGCATTGGAACTGGTTCGCTTGCTTATGTCGTGGGATCTAAAGTTATGGATATGAGGGCTCCATCAAGTGATAACGGAATAACAGAACCCGATACTGAAACAAAACGATCTTCTGTTGATAATGCTAACAAAGTAGAGGGTACATGCTATAGAAATAATGATACAGAGATGTCATTTGCATGTCATAGTGAAAGTTCTAGTGATTCAGGTGACCTCATCAGTGTGAGAGGAAGTTCAGGGACTGCAGCATGCGAATCTTCTCTGTTCAAAGAGACTTCTTGTTCGCAGAACTACAATACCCTAAATCTGGAGAGAGAAGGAGATGGATCACAGGGTTTATATCTTGATTTTCCTCCTTTACCAGTCACTGATTTATTCGGAAAAAGTGAAGAAGATAAGAAAGAAGGCAACGTGCAGAATGGAAAACTTTCTCAACATAAATTGAGATGTAAAGATAATCGAATGCACAGTTTTCAAATCAATAATAATGTAGACTTAGTTATTGAATTAAATACCTCACCATCTAACAAAGTCTCACACCCTGTTGACTCTGAAATTGAAATGGCTCGTGCTGATGTCCGTGAACCAATATTGCAGTCCAGTAATATTGATAAGAAGACCGAAGTAGTTAACAGAATGAGAATATCAGATGTACCGGAAGCAGACTTTGTAGATGGAACTTTGCCTCAAGGAGAGGCCGTGAATAAAGATAGAGTATCTGAATGGCTTTGGACTCTCCACCGAATAGGTCAACTCCTCCTCCATTTCATACTTACACCTTTTATTTTATGTTTCTTTAACTTTTTATTTCCCTTTGATTTTGGAAGGAAGGAAGGCGACGTACTTCTTTTACAGTTATTATTGGAAATTTTTCTTAAAGCATTCTTTGAACTGACAATCTTCTTTCCCCAGTTGTTGATGTTGTGAGAACAGATAGTCATCTCGAGTTCTATGAGGATACTAGAAATTTAGCTAGGATGTCAGATATTCTTGCTGTTTATGCATGGGTTGACCCTGCAACTGGTTACTGTCAAGGTTCTTTCTCTCTCTCTCTCTCTCTCTGGTGAAGAAAAAGAGAGAGCATTTATTGAAAAAGAAAAATAAAAAGTACTACGAAATCTAGGAGGGTTTTTATTTTTATTCTTTTTAATAGCATATATTGTTTTAAATTTTAGATAAGTTTTCTTTCTGTTTCTTTTTTCAATTACATGTTTCGTATTACCTATGATAGAGATCTAAGACTTTAAAAAAATTTATCTCATGCCACAATCATATGTTTACCTTTAGATTGGAAATGTGATTTAGGTATGAGTGATTTGCTGTCTCCTTTCATTGTTCTGTTTGAGGATGATGCTGATGCATTTTGGTGCTTTGAGATGCTTTTAAGAAGAATGGTAAGTGTAAGCTTGATAAACATTTTAATTCTTTATGTTCTTTCTTTGATATTTTGCTTTTGAAATCCCCCAGCGTGAAAATTTTCAAATGGAAGGACCAACTGGAGTGATGAAGCAGTTGCAAGCATTGTGGCATATATTGGAACTCACTGACAGAGAAATGTTTGCTCATCTATCACATATAGGTGCTGAAAGCCTTCATTTTGCTTTCCGGATGCTGTTGGTACTCTTCCGCCGGGAATTGCCATTTAATGAGGCTCTCTGTATGTGGGAGGTTCGTATACTTTAGTTGCTTTTAAATGCTGGATTTAGGAGAATGAATAAAACGTTGTTTGGACCAGAAAACCATGAAAAATATTTGATAGATATACAAATGATATGCCCTGTGATATATGGACTTATGAAGCAGAGACAGTTAGAACCAGTGAAGGCGGGAACTCCTATCATAGAGAGTGAAGTGGAGAAATAGGTGGTAGTGTGTGTTATTTAGACTGGGGAAACGGGAAGTGAGATGGAGCAGAATCAAAATGCAGTCAGCATTCAAGGCAGAGAGAGAGATTTTGATATATCCTGCACTTTGTTTGTGCTTTACTGTTTCTTATGATGTGTTTGTTATTGAATTCTTTGTGTCCTGTCCTATAACGGGGAAATTTAGGGAAAGTGCAGTGGATGAAATTAGGCTAATTGGGCTATGGTGTTGCGGAGTATCTAGTAGTTAGACTATTTAACTGTAAATGTCGCCGATGATCTAGCCTTTTATTCCTAAAGTGTCTCTTATGACTTAGAATCTTTCAATTTTATTGTACTAGTGCTAATCCAAACTGCAGATGATGTGGGCTGCTGATTTTGATGAATCCTTGGTTCATGACTTAGAGGAGAATTGTCTAGAAGCATTGGTCATAGAACTTCCAAGGGATTCTGAATCTGAAATGAGGGATGAAAGTGTAGAGAGCAGTAGAAGTACTACTAAAGGGAGCTTACAGACAAATCATGAAAATGTTGACTGGTCCGTGACTGCTGAGAATGGAATAAAATCGGCAGCAACCCATCACTTCTGTGGCTTGACAAGGCATTTTTGGTCAAGGAATGGTACCATGCAGATCGCTGCTGCAGTATCATCAACTAAGAGAGGGGATGATGAGTTACCTGTCTTTTGTGTTGCAGCAATCCTTATCATGAACCATCAGAAAATCATTAGAGAGACCCGTTCAATTGATGATATGATAAAGGCAGGTGCATTGATACCAAGTATTTGGTTTCTTACGGTTACTAAATAGTAACTAATTTTATTTACCCCCTCTCATAGCTGGAATTAGCACTGTTAAGTTTTACAGTGGCCAGTAAATAATTCAGCTGGGAGATCCAAGCTGATTGTCCGGAAGCCAAGTGTTCTAAATTTTTATGTTTTTTATTATTTTTTTGCTTTTATTATTTATTTTTCCATCTCTTTTGGTTGTCTAGTAAGAATAGGTTCGTGTGATATTAGGTAAGCATGGAAGCAATGAGTTTTGTATTACCCTCTAATTTAAACATTGGCCTTGGCTTTCAGTCCTAATTTCAACTTGATAAGTGTATGGATGGCGATGATGTTTTAACCTTCTTTGTTATAAAGGGTTTGTATCATTTTGGGTCAAAATTTATGTCTGAATGTGCTTGACCTTGTAACAAATCTTTATTCATATGGTATATTTGCCATTGCTATGAGAAGCTAAAAAATAAAACCCATTCAACTTCTTTAAAAACATCTTTGTCTGCTATTCTCTATTGCAGTTCAAGTTTATTTATTTTTTCATATAGTGGAAATCCATAACAAGTTGACAATGTTTATCAATTTCAGATTTTCAACGATAAGATACTGAAGATTAGTGTAAAAAGATGCGTACACACTGCAATCAAGCTTCGGAAAAAATATTTCTACAAGGTTGGCTTCTCCTTTGTTTACATCTATTTTTTCTCTTGCTATCATTAGAGATGGCACTTTATGTTTTCTTGCATTTTCTGGGTTCTATTGATGTAACTTTTAGCACTTGCGATGATTCTTATTAGCATGTCAAATGAAAAATAAAGTGAGACACAGAGAATCTTGCTCTGGCTAGTGGCCTTTCTGGTGCATAACAACAGCAATGTTACAGTACTTGATTTTTTTTTCCGCATGTAATCAAATATTATTTTATTTTTTTCTTCAAATTGTTATTTTCTCATTGAGAATGGAAAATGTTCTGATTTATAAACGTTTTAAAGTATTACTTTCTCTAAGCCCTACACGCGTGACTTGAAAACATTTTAATGAGTCTGTTCACATGACCAGAGACATACAAATTACATTTTTGTCAAAACAAAGAAAGTAATGCTGTTCGTTTCAGTTATTGGTTTAAATAAGTTAGTGATCGTTCAACTATCAATTGCTCCAAGTAACTGTAATAATTAAAGTGATAACCACACCAGGCTTTGTGATCTAAAGAACGCAGAAACCAGTATTTATGGCACTGCCATTGTAGTGTACAAAGGAAATAGTTTTTACTTGGTTCATGCTTCTGTTGAACTTAAATTCGTATATTCATTTAGATATATGTATGTTTTTGAATCAGCTTATCAAAAGAAAGAACGCTGCAGCAAGGAATGGTAACTAATGTGATCATATGAAAAATTGATCATTGGAAAGGCGTTGTGATTGGTTTTGCAAATTGTATTAGTAGTTCTCAGTATGGCAATGCAAGTAGAATTGCTTAAAACTGAAGTTCTACTGACAATTTGCTTCCTTTTACCACTTCGTTTTTATCTCCTTGACATCCTTTGCAAGGTACTTATTGTTGGTTTCTCTCTACTTTTACACCCATATTTATAGTTCAATAAATGGGAAGCATATTGCATGCATTCTGAGGGTACCAGTTACTTATGGTGCGTTTGGAGTAAGGATCCGTGTCATGGTTCGTGGCTCGTTACAGTATTTTTTCTCACAAAAAATACACGTAAACCGAGAATAGTTATGAATCCATGAATCAAACGTCTTCTTAGAGAGGCTATTTTGCTTTTTCTTTGTTTTATCTCTCCTTTCTGTAGAAGGGGTGGTTTTGTGTATATTACAGATTTTAAGTTTTCAATAGAATGAGATGAGATGATGTATATGAATTTGCATAAAAACTAATAATTTTACTGTAATTTAAAATGCGTATGGCAAGTAAATAATTGATCATTTAACGAGATTGGTTGGCATTTTGGTTTCAAGTTATCTATAGACTAGATTAGGGATCAGGACCCTCGTGATTTCATAGATATCTGGAAGATTTTAGCTTTTCTGCCCTTTCCATTAACTGGGTTCCTTTTGTGGCTCTAACGTAATCTCATAATTGTCCTTCATAAGCTCAATCCAGTTTCAGTAGTAACTGCCGTTAAGAGGGACCCTCTTTTGCAGTGTGAATTTTTTATATGTGACATCAGATGCATAATATCAACTATGGGATGCGAAAATGTGAATTTGAGTTCAAATAATTCATTAGCAAAATTTTTTTAAAAAAAAAAGTGTCAATAAAGCTTCACCGTTGATATTAAGGAATATTTTGACTAGTTTTTACCGTGATCTATTGAAACTTTACAAGGTATTTTACACAAAGCTTATGCTTGGACCACTTTATCTACCAGTCTGAATGCCTATAGTTACTCTTTGAAGTCCTTGTAATTATGTCTTATTTTCATCTGAGAATTTCTTTAGCTAAGTTATTCATTGACAGACAACGTGGAAAGGAGGGATCATGCATCATTATGGACGTTATATTTTCAGTTCTTAACAAATTTGTCTCCTTGTAGATTGGGGCTTTTGTATCCTAATTGAAATTATGCTGCAGTTATGCTTAGTGTTAACATTGTATTTATTTATTTTTCCAGGAAAAAAATGGAAGATTGTATTTAGTTTATTTACACGGCAGAATATGCGTTATAGAGTTTAATTGCATTTATGTTTGAACCCAACTCCCCTCATTTTATGCAGCCCCCTTTTGTTGCACTGATTTAACTCAGTTTAGATTAGTTTGAACAGTAAGCACAGCTTAAACTTGTGTTTGGTAAGCACACAGTCTGAATTATATTCTCCGTTTGAACTAAGTTAAACTGTCTAACTTAGAGTTTAGCTATTCCTTTAATGTTAACCGTTCAAACCATTTTTGAATAGTAAAAAAGTGTCAAATCTCTCTGCTTTATACACCTACCAAACACTCATTCAAATTTTATTTTCTGTTCAAATTAAAATTTTAACTGAACATCTAAACGCCAATTCAAACTACAATTTAAACCACACGGTTCGAATTCTTCTGTTCAAACAAAAAGTTCAAATTAACAAAATTCGAATCAGTGAACTAAATGGGGGGCAAAGTTACTCTTAACTCACAAAGCACTGAGCACTTGGCAAGTCATGTGCATTGATATGTTTTCCTTATAATATTTTCCATAATTCATTGCGTCTATGGCCTAGTCTATATTAGGATCCTGGTTGAGTCCCACATTACTAAAGTATGAGTTTAGCATGTGGGCTTATAACCACTTGGGCACCCTCTCCCTACAAGCTAGCTTTTAGGGATGAGTTCTACCCAAGGGTCAATTGGTATCAGAGCCTGCCCCACCTCAGGCCCACATTGCGGAAGGGGTGACCTGGGGAGGGGCGACCTGGAAAGGCCAGACTGGGCCATCCAGAGTGGGCCGCTGTGGACGTCGGTGTTGGAAGCGTGGTGGTATTTTAGGATCATGGTTGAGTCCCACATTGTTAAAGTACGGGCTTAGCATGTGGGTTTATAACCACTTGGGCACCCTCTCCCTACAAGCTAGCTTTTGGGGATGAGTTTTACCCAAGGGTTATAACAGACTATGCCCATAAATTATTATAATTTTTATTTTATTTTTTATTTTACTTTAGATCTTTCCATTAATTATTATATTTTTTTAATTTTTTCTTTTACTGTAGATGAAAGTACGTTTTTAGAGCATACTAGTACAATTCGGTTGATTTGATTTGAAATTCCTTGAAGGAAGTCATTGACTTCTGAAATCTCCATTTCCTTAATTATTTATTTCTTTCTTCTGTGTCTTTTGCTCCGTGGGCGGAGGCTGAATCTTTTTAGTTTGCAGTGAGTTGGTGTTTGCTCTATGTTGATTTTTGCCTGTTTTCTTGGCTTTAGGCAAATCTCAATCCAATGCATGTGAAAGCTTACATTGTTTTCTCTGTTTCTCTGTTTATCTTTCCTTCTCTCCATCTCTTTCTTGAGCAGTGAAGAGAGTATAAATGGTTAATTGCGCATCAAGGCTCGAGCAGTTAGATACGATGGACATCTCACAGGTCTGACGATTGTTATTAATCTTTGTGTAACTTAATTTGGAGAGAAAGTTTGTACTCAGAATTTTGTTAGCTTATACATTTGCAAATGCAAATACACACACAAGCACATAGAGTGATCTCAGTTATTGGAAAGTTGAACAAGAAATAGAACAAATAGAATTCAAATACCAAACTCATAATTTTTGGATCTTTGTTGAATAATCTTATTTGTGAATAGAAAACTGTAAAGATGTCTTTCCCCCTCCACATTTGTCATTATCAGTTATTTCTCTATAAGCAGCAAAAAACAATACAATCCATATTATCGCCCTTTTTATCTGTTCCAATATTAAAACCACCAAACAGATAACTCTTTATACTCCCACCTACTTAAGATAAGGGTTATCCTTATTTGTAAAGGAACAATTCAGACGTATCTCCCCTTGATTTCCAGTCAAAACGTTTATACTTCCCATTCGGCTCATCGAGAGAGCCCATGACTTTCGGAAATCTTCAAAACCAGAGGCAAACTCTTTGGTAATTTCCTTCGTGTCATTTCCATAGAGTAACTGCTGATCAATTCCAAGAACAGCTGAATTGTTTGATATTCTTCTGTAGTAGGATTCCGTGAAATTGTAATGGGCGCCAGATTCTGGGTTTAGATACACAAGTGGGTCACCTTGGCCCTTCTTTACTCTCTCTGGACATTTCTTCTTCATTTCCTCGCTCAAGTATGGATCCATTGTTGGGTCTGGTTTTCCGGTACCACTGTAATTGTATAGCCGGTCTTCGATGTTCCGACAATGTGTTCTTCCCATTGTGTGTGCCCCTGAAGAGAATGCAGGTATGTTTAGTGAAAAACGAAGACAGGCCTGCTTTAGGTGTCATGCCTTGAAAACTGGTATTTCCTATTGATTTCACTTATACAGATCCTTGTAATGTTGATTATATTCATGCTAAATCATTTCATGATTGTACCTTTTCGATCATTTGGGAGAGGCCGTGATGTTCTTCTAGAGTGTTAGTAAGTTAATGTTTAAAAAAAAAAAAAAAGGGAAGTTAGTTAGGTTGGTCATGCTTATTGGGACTCATATAATAGTCGCTTGTCAAAATTGATCAAATTCTCCTTCACAATTGCAACATATATCAGAACTTTCTTTTCTTTTCTTCTTCTTTTTTTTTTTTTTTTTCCTCCATTTTCTAAACTAAGATATGTTTGGTTTCCTGGGATACAAGAAATTACGGAGAAAAAAAAAAAAAAGGGAAGTTAGTTAGGTTGGTCATGCTTATTGGGACTCATATAATAGTCGCTTGTCAAAATTGATCAAATTCTCCTTCACAATTGCAACATATATCAGAACTTTCTTTTCTTTTCTTCTTCTTTTTTTTTTTTCCTCCGTAATTTCTTGTATCCCAGGAAACCAAACATATCTTAGTTTAGAAAATGGAGGAAAAAAAAAAACCCCAAAAAAAGTTGCCTTTTAATGATTAAGGTCTCGTTTATTTCACCGATTCGAGTTTTCAGTTCTAGATTTTTACAGTTAAAAACTCTCAGTGAACTGTCACATCTAACTTTTTCTATTACAGTTAAAAGTTTTAAAAGAAAATGTCACATCTCAGTTCGAATTGAAAACTCGAATCCGCAGAGTGAACGAGGCGTAAATTTTGGTAGTGGAAAGCGTCTTACCAAGTAATGTTACCATGTCCAGCACATCTAAACCTTTAGACTTAAAGTAAGCAGTTGCTGCTTCCAATGAAATAGATGGTGAGGGTATATCCACTGATGAAGCTTTTGATGTCATACCATCCCTTCTTCCAGTGTAAACGGGATAAGACGGTGCACCTGCCTGCTTTCATTCAACAAGATTATAAATTATAATAAATCCCAAGCACACTTTACAATGGTTTAAACGGACATTTCATCTTAAGCTTATTTATGCCCTTTTATTTGACGTTCCACAGCTTTTCCTTCGTTTATAATGTTCAGCAGTGAATACATACAGAAAAAAACACAAACTTGAAACAACAATTGTATCGTCTTTTTAGGGCCAGAAGTTCAAATTTTGTGGTTGCATGCATAGCTTAATAGGTAATTCCGTACCCGACTGCACAAGGTGTAGAGTTTAAAACCCCACAAGCCACCCTAAGTTCAATATATATATATATATATATATTTATATATATATATGTATATTTATATATATTATATAGATGAATAAAATTAAACATTTTATCAAGGATAACAATGCAAGGATGTAATATTCTTCTGAATGACTAAAGGCAGTCTCATGTGTTAATCATAAAAATATGGAATACAAAAAAAAAAAAATAGTGTGTGATTCAACAAAATATTGAAAAAGGCAATAATAAGGATTGAGTGAGAAAGTAAAAGGCCGTGTTTGAAATTGATCTCGTTTTTATTTTTTACGTTTTTTGAGAAAAAAAAATGAAAACGTTTTCAAAACGGCGTTTGGCGCAATAAAAACAAAAAATGGAAATGAAAATGATTTTTTGGTTTAGTGTAAAATGAGAGAGAAATGAAAAACGACTTTTAATCGTTTTTTATTTTTTGTTTTCGTTTTCTCCTCTCTCGAGCAGAGAGAAAGAGAAAGAGACATTAATGAGTTTTTTTATACTGAAAATAATCTCTTGATAAAAATACTAAACGCATGTTTAAAAATAATTTCTGTCTAAGATTGAAAACGTTTTCATTTTCATTTTCATATAAAAAATAAAATCATTTTGAAACGAATTTCAAACGCGTCCAAAGAATCTTCGTACCAAATGAACTGCATCCCTGGCGGCAAGTTGGATAATGTCAGCACAAGAGACAACTCCAGGGCATCGTTGTTCAAGGACTGTCTTTATCTTGTGTATCAACAAAACACCTCCCAGCCCTCTATTCTGTATTGCTGTTATTTCCGCGTCAGGACCATGGATCAGCAGAATTGATGCGTCACAGCCCTATATATAGACACCCAGCAAATTTTCATTAATATCAAATATAATCATATAAGGACGGTTTAGTTTGCTGATTATAAATTTTAATTTGAGTTGAGATATAACTTTTTATGAGAATTTTTTATTGAAATAAAAAAGTTAGATGTGATTGTTTATGAAAACTTTTTACTGTAGTAATTAAAACTTAAATTGGTAAAATAAACAAGATCTAATCTATCTAATTGTTTAGTGTAAATTAAAGGTGTTTCCAATAAAAAAAAAAGAATACTTTTTTTAGTTAGTTTATTTTAGAAGTGTGATGCGGGTGGTAGAGTCACACGCATGGTAATAACCGGAGACACACATAACTCTACTTAAATTTTAAAATTTTAGATTGTGTTTGGAATTGATCCCATTTTTTTTTACGTTTTTCGAGAAATAAAAAATAAAAACGATTCTAAAACGGCGTTTGACGCAATGCAGATAAAAAAATGAAAATGAAAATGTTTTTTTTTTTTTAGTGTAAAATGAGAAAGAAATGAAAAATCACTTTTAGTCGTTTTTCATTTTTTGTTTTCATTTTCTCTTCTCTCGAGCACAGAGAGAGAAAGAGAGATATTAATGAGTTTTTTTACACTGAAAATAATTTCTTGATAAAACCATTAAACGTATTTTCAAATTTTCAAAAATGATTTCTGTCTGAGATTGAAAACGTTTTCATTTTCATACAAAAAAAAACTAATTTAGAAACGAATTCTAAACGCGCCCTTAATTTTTAATTTCGCGTTCTACCACTCACAATTTATGATAAATATAATTTTGTCTCTAGATGAAATTTCTGACTCCGCCACAATGTTTTGATATTGTCTCTATAAGTAATTTCTGACTCCGCCTCAATTCATTTTTAATCAAAAACACTCCAAACCCTAATACTCCTTATTGGGAATATATAATTTAAGGACTCGTTTAGTTCGTTGATTCGAGTTTTTAATTTGAGTTGAGATGTGATTTTATGTGAGAAATTTTTATTATAACAAAAAAGTTAGATGTTACTATTTTTGAGAACTTTTTACTGTAGCAAAACTCGAATTCTAACTCGAGAATCGGTGAAATGCATTGGGAAACAAATGCCATTATAGTGTTCTGCTTCTTGTTCTACTTCACTGCAGCTTAGGCAGAAGGTCATCTAGATTAATACCCAAACTGCCCTTGGCTCTCTCCCTCTCTCTCACCCATTTTACAGCTCTTTTTAATTATTCTGATAGCTAGTAATTAGACCAAGTAGTTCATACCATTCAACTAATAATAAAAGGATCCAAACCGGAGAAACAAATCTTATGGAAAGTTAGATCTTAGAAAAGAATTAAAGTGTTAAAAAGAGGCTGATCAAGATGATGGGAAAGTACTACAATTACCGTAACTAAGCAATCCATCGAAGCCAGCCGGAGGAGCTTAGCAGCGATGCTCTTATCGTTACTCCATGATTGGTTCACTTGGTGCTGCACAAAAGTCTCTGCGTTCTTACAAGTATTATGGTGTTTGTAATAATGCCATTGCAACTTCACCGGCTTTTGCAGCGACGTCGCAGCGTCGACAAAACCTAGACATAAGCTTAGCACAACTGCAAGGGCCAAAAGTGGGAGAAAACATGACAAATTCTTTTTTTGGCTTCCCATTTTTGTTTCTCCCACCTTTTGAACTCACTTGTTAATTATATAGTTCTAACAAGTTTAAGCACTTCACCAAGCTTGTGTCTAGCTAAATGTTACCTAGAGCTATATATATATATAGATTTTTGGGGTTTCTACACGTGGGGGGACCGACAAAGCCGAGTTAGATGGAGGTCCCGTTTATTTCACCGATTCAAATTTAGAAGTCGAGTTTTATTATAGTAAAAAGCTCTCAAAAACTGTCATATCTAATTTTTTTGCTACAGTAAAAAAACTCTCACATAAAGTTACATCTCAACTTAAATTAAAAACTCGAATTGGCGAACTAAACATGCCAAAAAACTCTCACATAAAATCACATCTCAACTCGAATTAAAAACTTGAATGAATGAACTAAACGGCTCTTTAGGTGATTTTTTTTAATGGGTTTTTGCTAGTTTCACATTTAAGCAATATAACTGTATGCTTTTAATAAATTTAAGTTTAACCTAGTATGAAGTTACCTTGTGACTGAAGTGTGGAGAAATTAGACTGTTCACATGCACCAAGGTGTTTGTGATATCAACATTCTCGCTTAAAAGCCATGCTAGCTAGCAATGTATTGCATTTAAAGCAAATCGGGCGTTGTTAATTAGGGCGAGGAACGTGCATGCATGTGAGCCGTGCCTTGACTTTAGGGCTTTGACTTTAGTCTTACCCTGTAGGGATTTTGTGATCCAATAATTTTGAGTTAATCAAAGTAGTATGTGTATATATATATATATATATATATATATATATATGACGGGGATGCGGTTACTCGAAAACCACAATTAGTATTTGTTATGCAAAACCAAATAGAGATTTAATTATAATGTCTAGGCTTACATATGGGCCCGTTTAGTTCGCTGATTCGAGTTAATATATGATTTTATGTGAGAGTTTTTTACTGTAATAAAAAAGTTTAATGTGACTATTTATGATAACTTTTTACTGTAACAAAACTCGAATTGATGAAATGAATGGGGCCTAAAAAACTCACCAGGATTTGAGCATCTTTCTTTCGAAACCTTTTATTAACTAGTGTTCTGTAACATCTTAATAAGTATGTGTGGTTTAGTACTTAGTGTATGGATTCTGTATTTTAAACGTGATAGGACACCAAAATATTAAGAAGGGAGTCATTTAAGCCTCGTTCATTTCACTGATTTGAGTTTTTAGTTTTAAGTTTCTACAGTTAAAAGTTCTGAGAAAATGTTACATCTAACTTTTTCTGTTACTGTTAAAAGCTCTCAGAAAATGTCACATTTTAGCTCAAATTGAAAATTCGAATCCGCAAAGCGAACGAGGCATTAATTTGAGGATTCAACAGTAAGATGAAGAAAAGGACCAATTCAGGACAATTTGGTAGATCATAGACTCCTTTGAGACTTTTAAGACGTTAGAATCGGAATAAAATTTGCCCTATTGTCCGGGGAGTAACAAAGAGTATACCCAATAAATTAATACTTGCTGCGTATAAACATGGCTTTTAAACCCTTCAAGTTACATATTCACATAACTTTCATTTTAGGTCAATTGAAAATCACTATTTAATTGATCAACTACGGAAAATAACATATATCTTAATAATATTGGAGTCAAAATGGTAGTTTTTGTATTAAAATTTTATGAGTGCCATGTCGCCTTAAAGCCAGCTAGCATCATTAGATATGTTTTGGTTTGGAGTAATTGAAAGTTGCATCTAAAGAAACTCAAATTAACGATCCACTTGATACTATCGGTGTTAAAAGTACGTTATACTTTTTGACTAATTATATTGCCATCAAATTGTTGATCAATATGGGTTGTAAAGTATGGTTTGATTCTCACTTTGGTTTGGATAGACAAATTTAGCGAAAATTTAGAAAAAAAAATTTCTAAAAGCCAAAATGGGGGAAAGAATGCATTTTTCCTTTTCTAAAGTGTAATGTTTGGGAATTTCATTAGTATGAATCCGAGAAATTTCCCGAATTTTGACGATGAATTTCCTCGTTAAACTGTTGGACTATGTCAACATGATTTTATGATGAAAATTAAAATATTAATTTTGTTACATAATTTAAAGGTTAATTGCAAAATTTTATCGCATACGATGCTATGATTTTATGTGACGAAATTTCTAGAATGAGATGATCCTCATAAATTTTGAAGATGGATGGAAGACTTAAGAGAAAGTTATACTTTAATAACTGGAAGTTACAATTTATGTTTAAATCGGTAATTGGTTTATAAATCAGCTAAATTAATCAGACAAATTCGTGATTAATTACAGAGTAAATTAAAGACAATAGTAACGAATAATTTTGTGTTGCAACTAAGATAGAAAATTATTGGTTGCATCAATATTACTAAGCATAGACCTAGTCATGCCAAACAGTCAGTGTGCAAAGTATATTGGAAATTTGCACAACAGATGAATTTGTGTTGATTTGATTTCATCAAATCAAATAGGTGGATTAGGTGTACTAGGTATAGAGATTTGATGAGAGGTTAAATTCTATTAAGCAACTAGTCATATCTAGGTAATGAAATGCATTAAGAATAATGCTAATATGAGCAAAGGAGATGTGGAAGAACCTTGGGTTAAGATTGTGCACTTAAGGAATAGGAGAATAAGATTATGTATGGTGGACACAACAAAGACAAACAAATAGTCATCATTTCTATTCAAAACCATTAAACAAAAGGGTGCAAAGTAAGTTCAAAATTTTTCTCTTTCCATTTCTCTGTGCAGCCAGTTTTTATAAGGGTTTTTAAGCAAATTTTGTTTTCATTTTAGTCCCTCATGAGTGTGGTCTATAAATAGAATGGGTGGGCATTAAAATTAGTTAATTTTTGCTCTCTTCTCCTAAGTCTTAGAAGCTCAAAATCCTCTCCATTTCTATCTCTCTAAAACTGGCCAGCCTTCTTCCCTTTCTCTCAAAATATTTCTCTCCAATCTCAAGAAGTAAGCACTCACTCCTTAGGCCAAGAGTGGGAGATCAAGTTTAAATAGTTTGGGTAAGTTGTATTTCATCTTTCTAAGTCATTTTTCAAGCTATTCTTGATGCTTTGAAAAAAAAACCTAAGAGTTGGTTTTCCTCCTTTAGAGGATAGAGGTGAGATTTTCAAGAGGAACTAGACATCAAATTGAGGTAAATATTTCAAGAAACTCAACTTTAAATTGTGTTGTTGTGTAAGGATGTGATGCATTTTCTACGTGATTTTTGCCTCTAGAATTGTGATTTTTATTGGTTGATGAAACGAACATCTGATGGTTGTCTTTTAGTGTTTTAGATATGATATTTAAAGGTTGGAAACGTGAAAATATAGTAAGGGAAAATGATTTGTGGTAGACTAATAATAGTCTAATTGTGAAAAATATAAATTTTAACTAGTTTAAGGTGAGACCTAAGATTTGGCATGAGTTATGGTTGTTATGGCATGAAATTATGAGCTTTAAACTGCTAATTTATGGTGTATTGAGGATTGTACGGTTTGGTACAGAACCGAAAATTTTTCAAAAATGAATGTGGATGAAAATGCCCTTAGGCTTTAAAGTGTAAATTTGTGAAGGACGTCCTAGATAAGAGCCGAATTAGGCTTAGGTCAAAGCAGAAAAGATGTATATCTAGACAAATGGAGAAAGTTTCTTGTTTTGAGTTTTTTCAAATTCTGTCCTAATAGAGAATTATCTTGTCTGCAGGTTCTGTTGACCAAACTTTGACCGATGTCAAAATGGTTCAAACAATTAGAATTAGCCTTTGGCCTTGTTTAGTATTTTTTTTTCTCGTAGGAAAATGAACCCATTGATTAAAAAAATCTAGACCATTCTTGAGGGGCAAAAATGTCAAAATTTCTGTCAATATGGTCAAAATTGTAATTTCCAAAAAATTTGGGTAAACCTATTTACAAGAGTCCAGAGCCTTATTAAAACAGTACCGGATTTAGAAAGTCAAACATAGAACTCTTAAATCTCCTGGAAAGCCGTTAGGGGCAAAAAAGTTATTTTGACAATAAAAGATAAAATGGTCAAACTGATACAGAGCTCCAAATTTTAGCTCAAAGCCCTTAAGATCATAATTCTTGGGATAAAAAATGTTTTAGGTTCATCAGCTTAGAATTGTCAAAATCCGCTAAGGGTAAAACGATAAAATTTCCCAAAGTTAAAACGGACAACCAGAACTGGAAAACCCGAGTCTAACTAAATCGTTTTAGAAGACCATTCTTGATGAGTATGTTGATGAATATGTGTATACTATAAATGATGATAATAATGATGATGGTGATGATGATGTTTTAAAGTACGTTGCGTATAGAGTTAAATTGTCTTATTAAAGTTATGTGACGTGATCATAATTGCATGTTCACTTAAATGAGAGGTTAAGGTAATGATGAGATAATAAGTATCGTACCACCTTCCGTTCTTGAGCAATGAGAGGTTAAAATTCCTCCAACTCTTTGGAGGTTAACTGATAAAATTAATGATGGCCTTGGGATAGTCAGACTAAATGTTTAGATCACTCCCCCACTCTCTATGGTCTTGCGCATATGAGTAGTGCACATTGGCCTAAGAAGCATACTTGCATTTTCCTTTACGATGTTATGTTTGAAAAATATTTTTGTGAGAAATATTTGTATTCGCTGAGTTTAGCTCACCAGTTTGCTCATGACGCCTACAACTCATTGTTGAACGAATTATGCAGTGGATACCGCGTTTAAAATGGTTTTGAGTAACGACTTAAGTAATTAGGTTTCTATGTTATGTGCATGAAGATTTTACTAAAACATGTCTTTTTATGTTGAGTTTAAGTAAGTTGGGAAACGGATTGTATTTATAATATTATGCTTTGCTAATATTTTAATACGCACTTATATTTCTGAATGCTAGTAATTCCACAACTTTCATGAATGAAAAATAGTATATTTTAAGATAAGTTTCAAAAAAAAAAATCCTTGAAATTTTGAGTAACTAAGTGTTAAACCTTAAAAGTTAATTAAGTTTTCCGCTATAAGTCATAGTAAGTAAGACTCGGAAAGATAGGTCATTACACTTAAATATATATATATATATATATATTAATATGATAGACAGAATGAGTGATTAATCTTAAAAAAGAAAATGATTAGTAAAAAAAAAACATAAAAATAAGCATTAATTTCATAGATGGTGTTTAAAATTTACACTTAATCTCACTTTAATTCTTGACTTTTCAAACATCGTACAAATAGCCATTGAGATTTTATTTTATTTCAGTTTCGGTATTTCCATCAACTAAGTGTTAAAAGTTGATAGAATATGTATAAATTAGAGTTTAAAATTAGAAACAGTTAAAATTTTAGGTCTATTTGTGAATATTAACTTTAGTTTTTTATATTATTTTAGTCTCTGAACTTTATATGTTTATAATTTTAGTCTATAAGTTCTATAGATTATGTCAAATATTTAACACCAAATTAATAGAATGACTGAAACTGAAATAACATAAAACTTCACAAATTAACTGTGTGATATTTAAAAAGTCAAAAACTAAAATGAAATCGAAGCTAAACGTCGTGTATCATAAAGCTAAATGGTAAAAAAAAAAATAAAAATGAACATATCTCGATGCAACTTTTTAGAATAGTGATTAAAAAGTAAAAGTTAAGATTTTACTATTATAGATTTTAAATAGTAATAATTTATATAATTTAATATATACTATGTGGGGTGTGTTGAAAGAAAAAAAACTATATAATTATTTTTTTTTATAATAAAAATTAATTTACGTAATTAAATATATTATAGTTGTCTTTTTCTTCTGTTATAGGAAATTTTAATTTTATTTTAAAGAAAAGTGTATAGTAAAAAGACACTCGGCATTGTGAATTATCCAAAAAGAAAAAAAAAACAAAAATAATGGCTTGGAAAGTATTGCTTTAACTGGTAGGGAAATCTATGAGGAAAGAATCTACTAGATTTTCTTCCAAATATATACATCGTCAACAACAGGACAAGGAGGAATATGTGTGAATTTGAGGTAAAGTGTTTTTCTCGACCGACTAGCGTGTGACGTAGAATTATAAGTGCAATAACACCAATAATTTTAATTTTGTTAAATATTTTTTTTCTTAAAAATAATTTGAATTTAAACATTTTCTGTTCTCTCATAAGTTCTTAATAATAAATTAGAATTATTAAGGGTTCGTTTAATTCGTTAATTCGAAGTTTTAATTCGAGTTGAGATGTGACTTTATGTGAGAGTTTTTTACTATAATAAAAAAGTTAAATGTGACTTTTTCTAAGAGCTTTTTACTGTAACAAAACTTGAATTTTAAACTTAAATAGGTGAAATGAACGGGGTCTAATTTAAACGCGTAAACTAAACGAGACTTACACATTTGGTCTCTGAATTTTTATGACTTTAGCAAATGTAGCCTATTAACTTTTACTTTTGATAAATCATCCCTCAATTTGTGAAATCTTTTGCAATATGCCTTAACGGTGATTGTAAAAAATTGGAGTTCAAAAAATGCATTAGACGAAAAATTTTAACATATCAGTTCAAATGTAATATAAATTTATAAATTTTTCAGTATTTAATTCCTTAAATCTAATAAAATAAAACACATTCTAATAATTTGTCGAGTTTAAAAAATTAATTATCAAAAATAAAATTTTAAATGACAATTTGCTTCCACAGTTCTTTTAGAGGAAAAAAAAATATTAGGTCTGTTTGGTAACGTTTTCAAAAAGATTTTGTTTTCAATACAAAAATAAAAATGAGATTGTTTTAAGAATTATTCTGAGACTCATTCTAAAATTACGTTTAGTTGTTTTTTTAAGAGATTGTTTTGAGTATAATAAAAAAGTAAAATAATGTTTAGTTATAATTATTAATTAATATATTATAACTTTGTTAATAAATACTAAGAAATGAAAACATAAAAAAGAAAATAATTTTCAACCGTTTTCTAATTCTTTCATAAAAATTATTCTCAATATTTTTTATTTTATTTTTACTTTCTAAATATTTACTAAAAAAATATTATTTGAGAATTATTTTCATTTTCGTGCCTTAAAAATATGTAAAAATATTTAAAAAATAAATAAAAATTAATTTTAAATGCACCTATTATTCTTTTAAATCCCTAAAAAAACCAAAAAAGGAAAAAAAAAATTACAACGAACAAAAAAACTCGACAATACTCGCCTCGGCAAGTGAATCAGTGCGATTTGAAAAGTTTGATTACAAGAAAAAAGAAAAAAAAAAAAGGAAAAAAAAAGTAGCAAAGGAATATAAAAAGACAAAGAAAAGTTATTTCCTTTTCCCTTTCTAAAAAGAAATATATTGCGCTTAGATTCTAACACCACCTTCAAACATCAAAACCCTCTCTCTCTCTATGATTGTCCGTACACTTTCTCTCTCTGGAATTTAACAATATTTTCTCTCTCGCGTGGAGCTCCCTTCAGTCTCATATTGCACAATTTGTATATAAATTTCTCTCTCATATATTACCCAATCCTAGTTTTCTCCAAATATTTATCTATTTGGGGTTTCGAAATTGGCGGGAACCAAACGGCGAATTCGGTTCTTCCGATTGGTGAATTTGGCTCAGGATTTCCAGAATTCGGTGCTCAAATCTGAATTTTGAGGATTTCGCGATCGATTTTAATGGCGAATCCGTCTGGGAACCATCAAGAATCGAGCCATCCTTCCTCTTCGTTCAACGGAGGGAATCCGGCGAACGGGAATTCGGCGGCTCCGACGTCGGCTCCCGAGAGCGCCGGCGCCGCCATGGCCATGAAGCACAATCCCGGCATATCCATGGATTGGACTGCGGATGAACAGGCAATTCTTGAAGAAGGGCTTTCCAAGTAAGTATTAGCAAATATTGGGGTTTCCTTCCAATTCTTTGAAATTCTGATTCTTTTGAATGATTTTTTTCATCGGTTTATTTTCTTGAAATTTTGATTTTTTAGCAGCTAAATTTCGCTTGAAACCGTAATTTGAGTAGGAGACAGTATTTGGTGGATCTTAGATGGTGAAGGATAAACAATGCAAAAATGCTAATAGTTCAATTCACAACAAAAAGCTTGCCCTAAAGACTCCATACTTCCTCATTACAGATGGTGAAGAATATGTAAAAATTCTTATAGCTCGAAAATTTGAAGGGTAACTAAAAATTTGCGATCTATATATTTTGTGTAATTGTAGATTTATAAGCATTACTTGGTACTTATTTGTTTTCTTCTGTCACTTATCTTTCTCCTACGGGGTGCCACTAGTCAAATTATAACATGCAGGGTACAATTTTGAGAAATTTTTTTTTGCTCCCTGTCTTTAGTCATCTTTAGAGCATCAAAAGCTGAATTCTTGTGTTACGTTGATGTGACAGTTACCTTCTCTTAGTGTAGTTTTTCTGCCATATTGATTGTCAACGTGAGGCTTACGTGTATTCGTTATATTATGTCTCAACGAAAGATGGAAAAGATATGAATCATTAGTTGGTTCTAGGATTCTTTCTAGTTGGAGCTTGTAGATTTTAATGTAGTCAGCTATTGAAGTGGTTTCAAGTTAACATAATGGCTTTATTGGAAGAGTAATGATATCGGCAGATGGTGGAATTTTTTTGTTTACTTTTTCTATTTGGTTTGAATTTTGAAATGATGCCCATGTGTACTAAGGGCGCGTTTACTAAACTGTAAAGGAATGTAATGGGAAACGTAATGGGTTTGGAAAGGAAAGTAAAGTAATTGGATTAAGAGTCATTCATTGCCTTTCTTATGTTTTACTAAAATTAAGAATAACAATGTTAAAAATGTAATTACTAAAATGTCCTTTTATACAATTTGATAATCATTGGCTATAAAGTAATTCATTAAGGATAGATAAGTTAATTTAGCATTCATTCCCTTTGACAAGGAATCAATACTAAAGGGGGTGCAAGGATTGGCATTCCCTTTCCTCATTCCCTATATTTTGTAGGGCCCACTAAATCTTCATTACTAATTTTATAAGTAAAGACATTATTAGATGAGAAAGGGAATCACTCCTCAATTTCCCTTTCCCTTTGATGCAAAGTAAACATGCCCTAAGTGTATTATGCTGGTGGTCAAAGCCACTTTTCTAAGTTTATGATCCAGTTTGAAATTTGAATTCTGGCTTCAGGGACTTGTCTAAGAACAAGAAAGAGAAGTCTCATGTAAACATCATGGAATAAGTTTTGATCCTATTTGTGGGGATTCCGTAAAAATTCCATTTAAAAACGAGAAGGTTCGAAACAATTGGGATCTTTTGGAGATTGGATGCAGTTACTAATTCATGATCTGACAAGTATAGAATGAAAACTTCATTCTCGATTCTAGGAGAATTTTTATGAAAGCCTTTCATTTGCTTCTCTTTGATGGAAGTTTCATTTTCTAGAACGTATCCCAATTTTTGGCCAAATTCTTCTTCTGATGTTCGATTCAACCTCTGATAAGTAAGATATACCTTGGTTATATTTTATCTTTTCAACAAGTTTAGTAATGAGAAAAACGGCCCTATTGTTCCAAACCGATGAGAGAAGAATCTATTATTAGCTTTTCGAGAAATTTCCAGACGAACAATCTCGACGAAATCCGTCAATTTCTTGTTTTACTATGTTCAACTTTATGTATTCCTTTATCCGTAGAGTGCATTGAATGTACATAAATGGCTATAATGGAGTTTCTATTTGTATTAATGGCTACTCTAGGAGGAATGTTTTTATGCGGTGCTGACAATTTAATAACTATTTTTATTTTTCTTATTTTATTTACGCCTACTTTTTCCAATATGGTAACATGGTGTCGGTACTCGCAGATTTTCCACAGAATCAAGCATAATCCGGTATGCCAAGATTGCTATGCAGCTGCAAAACAAGACCGTTCGAGATGTGGCATTGCGTTGTAGATGGATGAATGTATGCTCTGCTTTCTTATCTCTCAATGCCTTCTTGTCTTAAGGCTATCTCCATGAGTTTCAATTGCTGAATGAAATATGGTTTGGTGTTTAGTGTTCTCCTAGTTTTACTGAATTCAAGCATGCAGAAGATTCATAAGTTGTTAATTGGTTGATACGGATCTATTTTTTGATTTTTCCCTTAAGGAGATCCCATGTTTACAGCCTATGCAAGGATGTTTTGAATGCTTCATGTATTGTTTAGCAATCCCCTGCCCTGCCTCTCCGTAAAAAAACGAAGATAGATAACATGTAATTACTAAAGGAATTATTGAGCCCTGCATCCACCAATTTACCTATCTTGGAATATTCATCATGCAATGAAATGAAATATCTAATTTCTCTTGGAGAACCTCCAGCTGAGATGAAGGATACTCCTTTTAAATATTTCTTACAGAGGAGCTATCTAAAGAACCGACCCTTTTAAATGTTTCTTGGAGAGGAGCTATCTAAATCTACCTACAACTTACCCTCAATT
Organism: Morus notabilis; assembly: GCF_000414095.1. NCBI lineage: Eukaryota > Viridiplantae > Streptophyta > Magnoliopsida > Rosales > Moraceae > Morus > Morus notabilis. The sequence continues at coordinate 3,537 of NW_010368050.1, read as the reverse complement.
GAATTGTTTGAAGACAAAGTTACTTTAGGCAGCAAGGACGCAGATTTACTTGGCTTCTTAAACTACTAGCGTTTGAATATTTGCTTTCTTTTCCTTTTTTTTGTTTTTCGTTTTTTTTTTCTTGGATAGAATTGAATATTTGTTTCATGGCTTAAAAACCGTAGATCAAGCTTCAATGATGCTTTATTTTTTCCAGAAAAAGGAAAACAGCAAGCGAAGGAAGGAAGAGCATAACTTGTCAAGGAAAAGCAAAGATAAAAAGGTATGGCCTAGATCTGTTATTTTGTTCTATTTCTATCTTATACTGTATTTCAAGTGCTTGCTCTTGCATGTTTAATTGGATGGCTCATTGTATTTTTAGTTCCTTTTGACTTGCATGTAAATATGAGATAACAAGAGATGAGATTAGTTTATTTATCAATCATATCCATGTGTGTGTGTGTGTGTGTGTGTGTTTGTCTCTCTAGAGGAGTGGTGTTTATTATCTGGTTTTGGAATTTACTTCCTATGCCAAGCAAAATATAACCCCAAAAAAAAAAAAAAAAAACTTGGACTAAATTTCTTGTCCTAGTGAGATAGAACCTTTTGTTCATCCATTAATATACAATATATAACCCAATCAAAGCTTATGGATAATTAGATTGCATATTGGGATTTCTTTTATTTGCACTTGGGAGCCTAACAAGTGAAACAGAAATAACATAGAACTCTGTAACTTGCTGGTTTCTTTGCATGCTTGCATTGAAGTAGAACATTAAATTGCATCCTTTGCGAGTATAAACTTTATTTAGATAGATCCTGATAGACTTCCAAATCTATGATTGATGGGGAAACTGTTCTATAGTAATATGTTAAGATCCTGGTTGAGTCCCACATTGCTAAAGTATGGGCTTAGTATGTGGGTTTATAACCACTTGGGCCCCCTCTCCCTACAAGCTAGCTTTTGGGGATGAGTTCTACCCAAGGGTTATAACAATTGGTATCAGAGCATGCCCCTCCTCAGGCCCACGTTGGGGAAGGGGCGACCTGAAAAGGCTAGAGTGGGCCATCCAGAGTGGGCCGCCGTGGATGTCGGTGTCGGAAGCATGGTGGTATGTTAAGATCCTGGTTGAGTCCCACATTGCTAATGTATGGGCTTAGCATGTGGGTTTATAACCACTTGGGCACCCTCTCCCTACAAGCTAGTTTTTGGGGATGAGTTCTACCCAAGGGTTATAACATAATATTAGCATGCTGGCATAGGCTGGACCGGCAATTTTATTGCTGAATTGGAAATGAAATTTCCCTCGTAAGTCAAAGGGAAACGTCATGCCCACAAAGTTTGAGTTTCTGGGCAATTTTTCACAGAGGGCAATATCTTGAAGTATAACTAGGAAATAATCTCTGATGGAATCCCTGATGATAAATGTTAACCTTCTATATCTTCAGTTGGAGTGGTGCTTTCTTCCTTCTCTTCCCTTTTTAAATTTGATGACAAAAATGTATCCTTGTCTTGTAAATGGAGTAATTATTATTCATAGCTTGTCTGTCCGGTATATAAACTTGTATCATATATATATATATATATATATTCTTTTTCACTCTTTTGCTACGTAGTCTCATTTTCTTTACCTAATACTCATGGAGTAGTTTTGCTTTGTCTTTTAGAAAGAGTGACTGATCCTTCAGCAAAGTCATCTCAGTATGCTGCCCGATCCAATGTACCTCCATATGCTCCACCAATGATTCCTATGGACAATGATGATGGCATTTCATTCAAAGGTTGTGTCATTTGCTTTGTTTCTTATATGCAGAAAATGTTTCTGTTAATCTTATCTGTCGAGTAAAAGCCAAGTGCAAATATGAACTGACAAATGAGTTTGACCTCCTGTGTATTTAACCTGGTAGGAGGTAAATAAAAAAAAAAAAAGTAGTAGCAAAAAAAGAAGAGGCTTGGAGAGATACAATTAATCAAAGGTCAATATATTACCGTGATACAGATATTTGAATGGAGAGAGAGAAAATGAAAGTTGGATTTACTAGTTAAGAAAAACTACTAAAAAGTAATCTGATATATGGTTTAGATCAAAATGGGTATTGGTCAAAATGTAATGCCATTTGTCATTACCAAGTTTGTTGGAGTAATCATCTCACTCGGATATGAAATTTTGTCCCGTGGGTCCACTTTAAGAAATATGTATCCCCTCTTGAATCGTTTCGCACACAAATTGAAGGTATCATGGTTCTTCAACTACCAAATGCAAATCATCCTATCCCCAGGCTTAATTCGGATTCAAGTTATGATGCTTATATTTCTAATAGTTGTAAAAATATCTGGTTATGCATGGACTTTCGGATGTGAAATTGGAGTTCTAGAAAAAGTTGTTTGGAAGGATCATACCAGCCTTTGATTTATTTCTATCCCAGAAAGGAAAGAGAGATATTAAGATATTGATCTCAAAATTCGTCTGTATTTATGTATTAAATATCTTCTTTATTCATTTGCAGAGATTGGTGGTGATATAGGAGATCTTCTGGAGCAAAACTCCGATTTCTTGAATCAAATTTCTGTGAATATTGCTGGTTACCAGGTAAACATTTTACATGTTGTATTCATTTTGCATTGTTAGTTCTTCCTTTCTGATTTATTTCAATGAATGTTTCTGTTTCTTATTTAATATATACATATATATATGTATATATATGTACATATGTGTGTGTGTGTCTATATATATATATATATTTTCTCATTATTATAGCAATTATTAATCTATGGTTGAAATCTTGTTGTATCTAGAAACTCACAATTAAAGGAATAATGGTATATATAAATATTTATGGTTGTATTTAAATCATTTTCTTGGGGATCTCGATTATATATTTGTAGGCTACGACTCTATAGTACTATTAAGAATGATGCATTATGCGGTGCTGTGAAATTTTCTTACTCGATGTATATTCTATTTTGTTTTATTTATGCCGTTCTTCTTGTTTTCAGCTACAGGAAAACGTCAATCTCTTCTGCCAAACTCGAAGTAACATCATCAACATCATGAACGGGTATGTTGTGAATCTTTTAGAAGTTTATCTCATATTTTGATTTTGATTTTTTTTTAGTGTGTGCGCTTTTTTTTTGAATTTTTATTTCACTTCATCACTGTTCATTGTTATATCTGCTTATTATATTATTATGTGCTAAGACAAAGAACAATATTTGGTACGTTTGTTGTCACTGCTACAGATTATTTTCAACTAGTTTTTTACTTCGTCAATTTATGGTTTTCTTCCTGTTTCCTTTTGATTTTAGTTTTCATAGTTCAAGAGTAGAGAAGACCGACTAGAACACTTCGCCCAGTTCACTTTACCGTTTTGAATTTAGAATTCGAGTTTTGTTACAGTAAAAAGCTCTCATAAACAGTCACATCTAACTTTTTTACTAAGTTTTTTGCTACAGTAAAAAGTTCTCACATAAAATCACATTTCAACTCGAATCAGCAAATTAAACGGGCCCTTCAATTTCATTTGAAATTGAATCATCTTTCTATTTGCTTTTTCTTG